>NW_008623819.1:84114-95689 GCF_000691845.1 Merops nubicus
TGTGGGGGATTACTGCTTTTCTGGAGATGGCTGAACACCTGCCTGCCAATGGGAAGGAATGAGTGAATTCTTTGGTTTGCTCCACTTGCACACTTCTCTGTTAAACTACCTTTATCTCAGGCCTCGTTGTGAGTCTGATGTTCAGACGAGACTACTTTGTTAAAAATATTTCAGGGAGAATAGAATGATGACATTGCCACATGCAGATTAAGTCTTGCATGCTTTCTCTGTTCAGTCACCCTGAATCTCTGGACCTGCTGCTTAGATGACACCTGTACTAGGAGACTTGTAATTGTCTGATGCTAGACAGTTCTTCCAGTAGGTCAGCCCCAAATACGAGGATCATGGCATCGAGTAGGTGTATCACATCCCCTATCATGCATCAGCCCCCAGGAAAACTGAATGATACAATGAACTGCTAAGAACTACATTGAGTGCAAAGGGGGAAGGGACCTTCAAACACTGGGACATAAATTTAGTAAAGGCCACCAGGTTAGTTAACACAAAAGGATCTGCCAATTGAGCTGGCCCTGCACAATCAAAACTCCTACTTGCTATAGAGGCAGATAAAGTCCCTGTAGTGCACATGAAGACTATGTTAGGGCTGATGTCTGAGTTAGTCCTGCTTCAGCAAAGGCAAACTCATCCATGGGATTGCTTTTGCTCCAGGACCTGAGTGCACCTGGTGGGTGATGTGTGAGGACAGAGGAGTCTGATGTGTACCACAAGGGGAGTAAATTTTGGGAGAGAACAGCCAGTAAATTAAATTGTATGATGCTAAATGTTAAATGACTCTGCTGGGCATGACATAGATGTTAAAGAAAAAGGTGTAGGTAATGTCCTGGGTTTGACCAGGACAGGGTTAATTTTCACTAGAAGCTGGGAGGTGGCCAAAGGCAGAATAGAAAATAGAACCAGCCAATGGGTTATTCAGCATCATACTGATGTCACTCTGGCTATGTAAGGGCAGACACAGGCCAGGCAGGGTCTAGGGCACCCAACACTGGCCAGTGCAGTTTATATCACTAGCTTTACACACTGTTTCATTACTATTAGTGTTATTACTGTTGTTTCTTCTCCTTTTGCACTGTTCTATTGAATTCTCCTATTTCAAATCATGAGGTTTTACCTTTTTCTACCTATTCTCCTTCCAAGTCCACTGGGATGGGAGGATGCGAGCCAGAGGCCAGGTGGTGCTCAGCTCCTTGCTGGGTCTAAACCACGACACACGTAGACTTACACATGACACTATTCTTTTTCCTTTTTGAAAAAAATTAGAACAGTGCACACTAATACATGTGTTAATGAACACCAGCTTTGTCAGGAAAAAAGTTATCTTAAAGAGATATATATAAATATATATGTAGACGTATTCCAAACATTTGTAATCTGGAGAAAGAAGAGTACTGTCATAGCACTTGAGTTAAATTGGAGTATTATGTCACATTCTCGCTTCCTCTGTGAATAAGGTATGTCAGCTAAACTTCATCACTCTCACATGTCAGTCCAGGAAGAGTACTGACAATTACTGCACCACAGGAAATCTGCCTACCTACCTATCTGTATATCTCTACCTCTTCATTAAAAAGTCTGTAGAGAAAGAGGCATATGGAAGCAGGAGGCACTCAAATTGTAAATCCCATAAAACCACATGGCAGCAAATGGAAATGTTCATTTTATAGCTACAAACATACCTCTTTTCCTCTAAAAGGCTGATTTACTAATTCTCAATATCTTCAAGTGTGATACACACTCCCACTCCCCTCTGCCCCGCCATGGCACTTACATAGTTTATAATATATATGTATACATCATAGTATGTTTATATGTATGTTTGTATATATATGTAAATAATATATATGTATATATACACAAACATGAATGCAGTTGAGACTTTTTATGTATGCCTTTACAGAACCATTATAATTTCCTTCAGATCCTAACTCTAGAGGGAGGCCCGTTACCTTTACATTTGGTCACACTCATCTCCAGTCCACAGACATAAACAGTTTGTTGTTCTCAAATTGTCTAACTGATGAATACAATTAAATTATCCTAGCACAACTATTTCCAGCATATGTGTTGCTTGAAAATGTTGTTCTGTTTCTGATCTGAGAAAAAGTTCATGTACCTGAACATTTGTCTGATTTTGAATGTCAACCAGTCTGCAAGAAGAATGCTGCTTCATAAATACTTTTAATTTTAATTAAAGTACTGAGGCAGTATTAGTTAAGTATTACAAAATCTGTCAGGGAGGATGCCTATGCATGAAAAAAAATGACATCAAAATGGGGATTTTCCAAAATAATCTCTGTACTTGTATGCCTCATTGACTGAGACACAGAGGGCCTAGTGCTTCATAATATGTAATCACTCTTAGAGGACAGGACCTATCAATTAAAACCCAGGAAGATTAACCAGGCTATCCTTCAAATCATTGCTGAGAAGCAAATCAAATACGTATTATCTAATTTTTACAGATGAGAAGGCTGAAACCAAAGGAAGTAGCTCAGCCAATGGCACGAGCTGAATTTGGAACACACCAGGATGCAGACCCAGATAACACAGCTCAGCATCCCATTCTCCTTTCCACAGAGCATGTTGCTTTATTGCAATGGTGGGTCCCAAATTACTTGTTAACAGTTGTTAGCAGTGGGTAGACTTATGATAACATAAGCAGGCACACAGTGTCTTAATTTAGAAACCACAGAACAGACACCATCTGTTCTCTTCACTGTTTTTGAAGAAATTTTTCAGGTAAGAAATCTAAGGCAGACATGGATCTAGTTTCTTGGAAGGCATTCACCTGACCAGACTATGAGACAACCTCCAGGCTGGGCCTGGTTCAAATGCTGCCTAACTTTCTCAAAACATACCAACAGAATGCAGATAAGAGGTGACATTTCAGAAATAGCATGCTTGCTACCTTCAAGAATCCTGTGTTCGTCCAATAAGATCCACATGCTCTATGTTGTTTGCAACAGCAACTATTCCAGAATGACTGGTTGTAGATCTCAAAAAATGTTGAGTCTCAGTTTAAGAGCAGTAACAATCATATTTATAAAATGTATCCTAAAGATACTTCATGGTTTTTTAAGCAGAGTCATCAAGCAGAGATAAACTGCATTGTGAAAAGATAAGCAGCCTCGTATTTACAACTGCAAGTGTAAAAGCTCATCACTGTACTTGGCTCATTTGATGAGTTTTTCTGAAGTGCTACATGACCTCCTTTTGTTTCTTTCTTGCTTCAAGAAATGGATGTCCTAACAAAGATATTACATGATTCAAACATAAATACGAAGTATTTGCTACCTGTGTGGAATTAAAAAGATCTGCTAAACACAGCAAAAATCAAATAATGATCATATAATACAATCCCACATTTCCATTACGCTCAGGTACAGAGCATAAAGGTTGGATGAGCAAATCAAAGGTAATGCTTTAGCATGTTTATCCATCTGTCCCATAGATGTTGTTTTATAAAGATATTTCTTCTTGTATCTGTTCAGAACAATTACAAATTTAATTCCCTAACATTACCTGAGAGGTTTTTTCCCACTAATAAATACACAAATATTTTTGGGACCTCTTTAGCCCTCCTAACTGTTGTCTTTTAGCTGCTCTGGAAGTTATAGTTCTAATTTGACTGTCAGCTTCCTAACTTTGACAGTCAAGACACTTCAGGGGTAAGAACCAGAAGTGTTCCTTGAACAAGATTTTACTCACCAAAAATGTAACTTAAAGGATTCAAAACTACTCCTAAACTTGAGATGAATTTGGCAAAACCAAACCAAAGCAAAACAGGGACTGAGGTATTCAGCTTCTGTAGTTTTGAACCCACAAAAAAGCATCCTTCTCCTCCTTTAAGAACAATATAGATTTTTAATTAATTATTAAGAATGATTAAAACTCTAAATTGAAATAAAATATTCTCAAAATATTATTTTACTATGAACAGGAAAAAAAATATTTGTAGTAAACATATTTTCTCCTGTTCCTCTTTTGGCTTAACTAGCAATCAGAAAAAAAACTAATAGAACTGAGCAAATAATCTAAGAATATATTTTATCAAGCTGAAAAAACATTAATTATAGAATCTCCTAAATACTTACATCTCTCCACAAACGTGAATTCTCAGAATTGGCTGATATGTCTTGCACAAAATTTTATTTGCTCTTAAATAAGAATGCATTAGTCAGGCAAAATGAAAAATTATTCTTATTATTTACATGAAAAGAACACTGGTAGGCTTTATATGTTTCTTGAAGTCTGTTGCTAGCACAGATTTTTTAATCCAGACGGATCATTTGTTTCTTCTCTGAGTTGTTCCCACACGACAAAAGTAATAATTTCTGATGTTTTACTTCAAATTACAGCACCATAGTGACCAGCATTCACAAATCTGGAGCTGCCAATGACTCCTCATCATACATAATTCAATAGCACTTCCAGAACAAGCTGGACTACCCTCTCCCTGATCTTCCCATTTTTACAGACACTCTTCCTCAGCAAGTTAGTCTTGTTTGGAGCAGTGTTTAAAGTCAGTCACTTTGAATGGAAAAATCAGAGCATTTTCTCTTTTGCCATCTTAATTTGTCTTCTAATTTCTTGCTCTTCCTCATGTAAGAAAGGCAAGTGAAGAAATGGGACACTGCCTCAAAAGCAGTCACAGGCTCTTCCTCTTTTCCTCCCATCACTTTTCCTCCGCTGTTAAAACTGCCATCTGTTTTTTTTCTAATTGTTTAAAAAAAAGCCAACAGGAAACTTAAAACGATCAACATTTTGGTGTATGATTTGTCCCACGCTCGCTTATTTTTATACTGAGATACTCTGAACAAAGATCAGGTCTCCTGCTGTGGGAGCACTGTAACACAGCTCTGTCTCTGTGATAATAATTAAGTCTCCACATTGGAACAGACCTACAGTAGCTCATGTCACACAGACGCAAGCAGTGGCACATCCTTACAGTATTGCCTCCCATGTTCTCAATTATACAAATAAACTCAGTTGCCTAACAGACTCACTTGTTCTCACAACAGAACATCCCAAAGTGTATCAATCACACTGAGAAAAACTCAAGTTGCGTGAACTTCTTAACCACACTGCTAATATACTCAAGACTGTGTTAAGCCAAGCTATTGCTGCTATCCAAGCAACTTATATAACCATATTCCTATATTCTTCTTCTTGACATTCTTTCTACACTTAAAAAAAAAACCCTCTTTAATACAGTCAGTCCACCAAAAGTCTAAAATGAATAGTTTCAGAAATAGGTGGATCTAGTATTAATGTGGCCATTGTGAACATGAATCAAGCTCCACTAAGTCAGAAAAGAAAGGCAAAGAAATATTTTAAATAGTATTATTCTTCATAACACATTTCAGAATTAAAATTAAAAGAAAGCATACTCCTAAAACATTATGGAAATTGCCAGTATAAAGAACTCATAAAAACTTAAAAATTAAGTTCTCTTCATCAAGCTCCTCACATTCTCTGCCTCTCTCAATGCACCAGATGCAAATTCAAAAGCAGCACACACCACTGAATTTCTGTGCCAGTTTAAACTTTGGCATACTTTCAAGATTGACAAATTAATGCCAAAATTTTACTCATGTGGAACCCACTCATTATGTCTCACACAGAGACCACCAGTTAATTCAGCATTTAGACATGTTTACGCCCACCCAGTCATCATTATGTTGCTACATGTGAACATTCCTGAACTTTATGGAATAATGGATGATTTAACACTGGAATAAACTGAATCGAAACCACTCATGAATAAAAATCATGTCCATGCCTCACAGCTTGTTTGCTTCCTTTCAAATTTCTCCACCCGTCCTGGGAACATGAACTGCTCTACCCTATCCCCCACGCTCTCTTTCTGCTTAAAGTCTCTCAATCCATTGCCTGCATCTCCTCTCCAGTCTCTCTTCATTTTTTCCACCAGTTATGTTGTAACACACACAAAAACAGCTATTGTAGAAGTGTGACATATGGAGTTCTAAAAATAAGTGACGTCTCAACTGGTTCTGTTGCCAGTTTGTAGGGGGAAAAGACCTCCACAAAATATTTAATTTTATTTGAGCAAAACTTGGGTATGAATTGGTGCTTTAATCAGCTTCTGAAAAAGATAAATCATGTAATGATATTTTTTATGTATTAAGTGTATTACAGCAAAATGAAAACACAGAACTTTTAAACGATTCATAACCTGCTTCTTTTCCATAGCAAAAGAAAAAGATATTTTCATCTAAAAAGTTTTGTCCACATCTAAGTTTTTAGAGAAAATGACAGATAAAGGTACAAGCAAGATTTGTGGGGATAAGGCATTCCCAACAGTGTACTGTTACCCCTAAAAGCTGTTCTAGTGATGAGGAGCTGAAGCTCTGTCACAAAAAAAATACAAGCTTAGCAGGGTCTTTAATCTGGTCCATTTCCCCCACACAAAGAAGCTTCATGAAACCAGAGGAAATCCCAAACACATCCCAAAGCAAAGCAAAACAAAATGACTTACTGTCTTCTTCAACATTTTCACGGCGTAAGGTTTCTGCGTCCCTTTCTGCCTGCATCTGTAGACAATGGATGTAGCCCCACTAAATTTAAAAAAAAAAAAAAAAAAAGGAAGAATAGTTGTACATACACCTCTTTGAATATGTCAATAAATACAGACAGCTAGCTGAAACTACATATCCTATAGTTTGGGAAAAAATACTTCAGTATTCCCCACAGATGAAACCAGAAAAATAACTGTGTAAAAACTGCTTCCTGATGGAGCAGTGAACCTCAGCAGTTTTTCAGCCAACAGAACGTGCAAAATCTCAAGGTGCCTCTTGGTCACACCTTTTCTGGCTCCTGACACATCCTGGAGGTTTCCGCAGCATAGCAAGGAACATAATTTGGCCTAAAACCTGTGACAACATACCTTGTCTTTGTTAGGACAACCTGTCTGCAACCATTAGTTGCACTGGGCTTTTTCACTAACTGTTGATGGCAGTATTAAGAAG
Source organism: Merops nubicus (assembly GCF_000691845.1). NCBI lineage: Eukaryota > Metazoa > Chordata > Aves > Coraciiformes > Meropidae > Merops > Merops nubicus. The sequence continues at coordinate 91,122 of NW_008623819.1, forward strand.
CAAGACAGAAGAGACAATTATTGTGCTGCTTCCTGCCCTTTTGCCCAGACAGCCAAATTTGGCACCAGATGGAGTGAGCAGCACTTCTGGTTAATTCGGTGGAAATTGGTAAGGCTTGTTTATAGCAAAACTGAACTGTCCTTGCATCTGGCTGCCCTCAAGGTTTACTGAATTTAATGTGTTAAATCAGAGCACCCATAACATAAAATTATGGCTCTGCTGGTTGGAAGGCACTTCTTTGAGTGGGAGGCTGGGCTCAGCTACTGAGGTTACATTTTGTGCTCTACTTGTTGCGGGCAAGGAAGAGAACTGTACTCTATGAATTAGCTAAAGAGAGGAAAAACCTCCAGCAAATGCATAATGGCTACAAACAATTCAAATACTTTTATCTGCTATCACATTTACTTTTAGATGCAACTGAGCAACCCAGTGGAAATGACCATCAAACCCACAATGCACTTCAGGGCTATGTGTCAGCACTAGATTTAAAGTGTTTTTGGAAGCCTCCTGTCCTCAGGAGATTTGTCACTCTAAGATGCAACACTTCTGAGGAGCTGCAGATTTTTAAGCAAGATGGGACTGCTGTTATCATAGATCATTTCCCAAATAACACAGATTGCAGAACTGCACACAGTCACTCTGCAGTGAAAGGATTTTATATATGCCATACACCAAACCAAACAGAATAAATCCTTCTCAGAATGTCTGTAGGTGTTGACCACGACCTGCAGAATGACACAAGCAGCTTTCTTTTAAACAGTGTAATGGCATAGCCATGTTCGATTATATGAATAAAGATGTGACACAAGGTTTATTATTCTGGGTGCACTGTCGTACAAAACTGCTATGCATGCTCTGCACTTCTCCCTCCTCAGCACAGGCACAGGTGACAGATAATACTCTGAGTATGCATATCCATGTTTTTATGAGTACCTGAGTGAGCATAAGAACTGGCATTTGATTAAGCTTTATTTCAGAAAGACGTCTAATCAGGAAAGGTCGTCTATGGGAAGCGTTATGCAGCTCAGTCATCTGAAGGCTTGTGTGCATCAAACACTCTTAAAGTAATCTCTTAATCTCAAATGCTAAAATCATTTGTCTCCCATAATACTGTATTGATAAATGTGTGGGAGTACTGCAAGCCTCAGTGCACTCCCAGAATCACTATGTGAATTTAATTAGCTCTGGTCAAGTCTCAAAAGGCTCTATTTAGCAAAAATTAAAAAAAAAGAATACACCATGTTAAAAAACCTCTCACATCTTTTAAGTAAAACCAAAAATGCCAAAAGAGAGAATTCTAAGGACCTGTTGTGGTAAGATTTGTATCTCCACTGTTTCACTAGAGCACTGTAATGGGGAAGTACCTGCACAAACTGCAAATCATTCTTGTACGCTGCTTCACATATTCAGGGTGCATTATAAACATTGAACTCATTAGTCTACATATGTTCTTACTAAGTAGGCAGCAAACCTAGAAACTGCTCTGTTTGGTTAAGGGGACAATTAGATAAGCTGTGCAGGTGGTGATCCAAATAAACAGATTAGCATTCCTGTGCACATTTCCAGGTGTTCACTGCTGCTTCAGCAACGGAGGGCAGTCACTATAGCTCAGTAATGCTATTGTGCTTGCTTTACCAGTTTGCAACCTGGCTCTTCAAAGTCTTCCATGTGAGTGAAAATCTAGCCAACAGAACACCTCTGATGATTTAACAGAACTGGCCCAGGTATGTTTTGAACAGCTACATAAACAGAGGTCACATGGCACCCCCTTTCACAACTCATTTGACTTTACCCAAAGCAGGAAGAAAAGCAGCATAATCCTTGAAAGAGGCATAATGACAGCCCCAAGAGACAGAAATTTATTAAGGCATTTCTAGATACACAGTTTGCCGTCAGGCTTGTTAGGACTGAAAACACAAATATAGTTTAGATAGGGATAGTTTAGAAACTACTCTGTCGTGAAGGTTTCTGACAGTACATCCCTGAAGTCCTTATTTGGGGAAAAAATGATGACAAGGTATTACAAGACTTGCAAACACTTTCAGTGAGCCTTCTTTCAGCTTATGCACCTATGTCCAGCTCTGACAAACACATCTCCACCAGCCAGGAAAGAGATCACCAAGGTAACAGCTAACACTGCCTTCCACTTCTACGCCAGAAACCAGCACTGAGACTCGGGAACGGGATGGCAACCTGCCGACACCATGCCTGGTGCAAAGCTTAACAGACAACCATTATTAGTACAGAACTGACTCCTTGTCTCTTCGCCAGTAACAGGATCTCTTTGTTTTCTGTTTGTTTACCATTACCACAAAAAACACAGCAATAAAAAGGGGTGTGGCAGGAAGTAGCCTATGTGTCTTAATGTAAACGTGCAAACAGAACTGCCTTGTACAAATAAGAGCACTTTGCTTATTTTGGCTTCCTGCTGGAGGTTGGTAAGCCTTCTGCTGAATCAGCACATAAATACTTTCTGAACCTGTACAACTTGGAAAGTCACCAATATAACTGGAATGATTCAAGGATCATTACCAAAGAGCAGTGGGAAGCTTTAGCTGCAAAAACCTCATGTGTAACTGAAATGTTCAGATAGAACTGCTAATTGTAACCTCTTGCCCTTAAGTTTTTCCCCATCAAACTTTGACTGCCATCAACTGGGCTCTCAGAACTTGGTCTGGAATTTTTATGAACTAAATATTTCATTGATACATTTGGTCAGAAAATGCAAATGCAGAAACCAAAAATTCATGGCAATATGCCACTTTCTTCCAGGCGTGAAATTTATGGCCAGACTGACTGACTGCAAGTGTCTCAAAGCCGCATTCTCTGCGGGTGGTGTTCGACTTCATCTGAATGATAAATATTAATAGTGCTACAGAAAGAGATCACCTATACTCAGTGGTTAAGACACATATTTGACAAGCAGCAGGTACCGGCCCTAGGGAATAGTTAATCTTACTGCATGAACAGTTTCAACAGACCTAACTGAGAGGACCCTAAGCCCAAGCAGCTAATAATCACTTGTAGAAGTGCATTGCAGTGTGTGACTGACAAGCAACCCTTTCCCAGTTCCGACGAGAAACCAGAAATTAAGTCTCCCACACTCCATATGAGCCCAGCCACAAGATTACTCACTATATTGTGTTGGCATATTTAAAATTGATCCTACCAGTTCTACCCTCTTTGCAGTTTGTCAATACATACAAACATACATATCTATCTGTCTTTGCATATACACATACACTTATATTTATTTAAATACTTTATTATGTGTATTTGTGTATATGAGTTTGCACTTAGTTACTTCTCAAGAAAATTAGGTTTAAAGGAGCATAGAGCTGCTGCTTTTTTCCATCTCTGCCTAGAACAGGCTGCCTGAACTCAAAACATAAATTATTTGAAGTTGGATGGAATACTGTGAAGAAAAGGCATATCCTTGGAATATACACTTGGCCAAGTTAAGAGAATAGTAAAAATGCATTGTTGAAAACATTGTCATTCTCTTTTACAGACATAAGTGATTCTGTCTGAAAAGCACTTAACAATTCCATTAAAGATTTACTTTTAAAAGCCCACATATAACTATGAACACGCTAAAGAGACAGAGAAAAAAAAAACACTTTACTAAACATGTTTTTTGTTCAGGTTTGAATGTACAAAAGAAAAGTAAAAATCATGTATGCATCTTTACTACTTGGTCATAATGGACAATAAAAACACTCACTTCCATGAGATACTGCCTACAATGAGCACAATGAAAAGTCATGAGAAACTTCTTGACATCCTCTGCATAGAAATCTACCACAGCTGCTCACATGCAACTCAGTATTAAGCTCTACAGCTATAGGCTCTACAAAAGGAATAGGCAAGACAGAAAGGGTGGCTCTCTATATTAGGGAGTGTTTTGATTGTATGGAGCTCAACAAGCGTGATGGACTGATGGAGTGTTTATGGGTAATGTTGACATAGGCCAACGAGGCAGATATCCTGTTGGGAGTCTATTACAGACCACCCAACCAGGATGAAGAGGTTGATGACTTGTTCTATAGACAATTGGCAGATGCTGCAAAATTGCAAGCCCTTGTTCTTGGGGGGGACCATGGGGACCTCAACTTAACAGACATCTGCTGGAAATGTAACACAGCACAGAGGATACAGTCCAGGAGGTTCCTGGAGTGTGTGGAAGATAACTTCCTGACTCAGCTGGTGAGGGAGCCCACCAGGGGAGGTGCCTTTCTGAACTTGTTGTTTACAAACAGAGAAGGACTGGTGGGTGGTGTGGTGGTCAGAGGCTATCTTGGGCTCAGTGATAGAGTCAATGATAGAGTTCTCAATGCATGGTCAGGTAAGGAGGAGAGGCAGCAAAACTGTTACCATGGACATCCGAAGGGTGGACTTCAACCTGTTTCGAACACTGGTTGAGGAAGTCCCTTGGGATAGAGTCCTAGAGGGCAAAGGGGTCCAGGAAGGCTGGACTTCTTTCAAGATACTCTTAGAGGCACAGGAGCAGGCTGCCCCCATGTGTTGTCAGACAGGCTGGCAGCTGGGAATTCGCCCGGGCACCACTG
>NW_008623819.1:96171-96609 GCF_000691845.1 Merops nubicus
ACTGGCCAATGTGACACCTACCTACAAGAAGGGCAGGAAGGAGGATCCGGGGAACTCCAGGCCTGTCAGCCTGACCTCAGTATCAGGGAAGATTATAGAACGGTTCATCTTGTGGGTGATCACGTGACAAGCGTGAGACAACAGGGGGATTGCGTCCCACCAACAGGGGTTCATGAAGGGCAAGTCCTGTTTAACCAACCTGATCTCCTTCTACAATCAGGTGACCTGTCTAGTGGATGAGGGAAAGGCTGTGCCTGTTGTCTACCTGGACTTTAGGAAGGCCTTTGACACCATTTCCCACAGCCTTCTGCGGACAAGGGTTAATGGTTTCAAACTGGAAGAGAGTAGATTTAGATTAAATATAAGCCCAGACAGCTGTGGTCAATGGATTTAAATCCAGTTGGTGACCGATCACGAGCAGTGTCCCTCAGGGCTCGG
>NW_008623820.1:0-4769 GCF_000691845.1 Merops nubicus
CGGCGCCTGCCTACGGGAGCAGCTCAGCGCCAAAGGTGGCTGAGCATTTTCCGTGGGGATATTGCTGCCCTCGCCTCTCCAGCCTTCTTTTCCAGGCCCTGAAGTGCTTCCCTCAGGGAAGAGACCCCACAGTAAAATAAAATAAGCAGGGAAAAGTTGCTGTCGTTTTTCTTGTGCCGTTGTCCCTTCTCATCGGCCACCAACAGGACATGGCAGCCGGGAGGTGCGGTCACCCAGGTTTATTCGGTGGGAGGTGTTTCAGCACAGGGGACACTCGGAGCTGTGCTGGGAGCTGGTTTTATTCCCACACGGTGGGGTCAGCAAGAGCTTCTGAGCTGGAGGACTGGATGCCAGAACTTCCTTCAAAGCATCTTTTCTTAGAACCATAGAACACCAGGTTGGAAGTGACCTCAAGGATCCTCTGGTCCAACCTTTCTTGGCAAAAGCACAATCAAGACAAGATGGCACAGCTCCCTGTCCAGCTGAATCTTAAGTGTGTCCAATGTTGGGGGCTCCACCACTTCCCTGAGGAGATTATTCCAATGGATGATCACATTGTGAAACATTTTCTTCTTATGTCTAATTGAAATCTTCCCAGGAGTAACGTGTACCCATTACCCCTCATCTTTTCCGTGTGACTCCTTGTAAAAAGGGAGTCTCCATCATCTTTGTAGCCACTCTTTAAATACTGGAACATGGTGATAAGGTCTCCCCTAACCCTTCTTTTCTCAAGGCTGAGCAAACGCAGTTCTTTCAGCCCTTTCTCATATGGTGGCTTCCTGGTCCTTTGACCAAGTTTTCCCTTTATGCAATACCATCGAAATTATATCTGTAATGGTTTACAACAGTCATTTTAGAAGTTCATAGCTTATTTACAAAAATTTTAGGCTGGGTCCTAAAGACAAAATCTCTGGTGAAGAATGGAGGATCTCTTAACTACTTGGTGATTTCTCAGTTTTCATGTTAATGTGGACTACAGTGCTCTGGTTTGGAGGAAACCCTTTTGTGCCTCTGTGATTCACATTAACCATTAACAAAAGCCCAGATCCAAACAGAGCTTTTTACAGGAAAAAAAAAAAAAAGGAAGAAGATGTGTTAGATTTCAAGGAAGATTTTGCAATTCCCTGTCTGGTAAAGTAGGCAAGTACAAGTGGAGTAGGCCATAGATGAAGATAGGTAACTGAAATAAATTAAGTAATAGTAGTAGTATGAATGTTCCATGAAATATTCAAATCCCCTCATCTCCACGCACCTATAAAGAGAGAATTAGCATTCAAATGTTGTAAGGTGGGAAAAACGAGATGCAGGGAGTTTAACTTAATGTGTCTGTGGCAGAGCTGGGATGAGACTGATTCCCAGCCATCCACAAGGATCTCCTGTCCTTTACAGGGGTTAATTGCTTCCAGCCAACAGGCCATCCCCCTCTTCTCTACCCTTTATTTTAGTGTTCTCTCATCAGCCATTTGATACCTAGCATTGCCAAATATCATCATCCTCACGTGTCTTCGTCCTTTGGCCCTGATTGGCATGTGGCTAGCAGGTTGAGAGAGGTGATTCTGCTGCTCTGCTCCACTTTAGTGAGACCTCACCTGGAGTACTGTGTCCAGCTCTGGAGCCCTCAGCACAGGAAAGACATGAACCTGTCAGAGCGCATCCAGAGGAGGGCCACAAAAGTGGTCAGAGGGCTGGAACTCCTCTCCTGTGAAGACAGGCTGAGAGAGTTGGGGTTGTTCAGCCTGGAGAAGAGCAGGCTCCAGGGCGACCTTATTGCGGCCTTTCAGTACTTAAAGGGGGCCTGTAAGAAAGATGAGGACAATCTTTTTATCAGGGCATGTTGTCACAGGACAAGGGGTAGTGGTTTTAAATTAAAAGTGGGTAGATTTAGACTAGTTATAAGGAAGACATTTTTTACAATGAGGGTGGTGAAACACTGCTACAGGTTTCCCAGAGACATTATAGATGCCCCATGCCTGGAAACATTCAAGGTCAGGTTGGATGGGGTTCTGAGCAAGCTAATCTAGTTAAAGATGGCCCTGATCACTGCAGGGGGCCTGGACTTGATGACCTTTAAAGGTCCCTTCCAACCCAAAACAGTCTATGATTCTGTGATTCTATGACTGACTTCAAGGAGCAACAGGCATCTGAGGAAGAAGGTGGTTATGGTAACAATGATAATGTAACTGTTTAGAGGGAGGCAGGGAGACTGCATGCCTTTAAAGATTGGCACCCTACCTCCAGTCTCATGGATTAAGCAGTGGTGAAGTTTCAGAAGAGCAACCCACTCCAAAACCTAAATCATCAGAGAATTGCAAGGTCAATCTGATGTTTTACTGATCCAAATCTCAGTCACCTGTTGTCTTCTATGTTTAAAAGAAATTAGCATCCCAGCTGCCAAGAAGCCAGCATCTCCTCCAGTTGGCAATCCTGCTCTTGCCTCTCCATCCTGAACTCCTTATGTCCCTGTGTATTCAAGCTGTGTGTATTACTTAGGGCCCTGCATGCATACCTGCTGTCCTGCACCCTGCCACTCTTAATCCACAGTTGCTTCACTCTATGAAATCCCTGTTTCACTTTTCAGGAATCACTGGAGCTGTACACATGGTGTGTACCTTCCCCCATTCCATCCCATGAAAAGGGAAAAGTCCCAGTTATCCACAGTAACTGAGAGACATTTCAAAATAGAATTTCATAATTTATCTAGCAGATGCATTGTAGATAATATGCGATTTTAAATTTACCATAAAAATTATGTTAGTTAGAAAATAGCATAAAAGTTCTCAGCTCAAAGCAGAATGTTTCAGATTCACTGCTGGAATAAAGAAATTTCACTGTTGCTGAACTATGTTAATTATTTTAGCTTCAAAAGGCACTCTATTCTACCTAGGGCTCTGTTGGTGGGAAAAATGTTTTGCATGAGTGTAGTAGTGTAATTATTCCATCCTGGCTTTTCTGGAGTAACTCTTCCTGTGGACAGTTCATTTCAAAACAGGAATTCAAAGTGGAGTAGTTATAATTACTTTCTTTTAAATTCAGTGTTTCTGATGTAGCTGCAGCAGAGTCAACCTGCCATGCAGGTAAAGCCTCAGTGTACATAAGCAGCTCCCCTAGGACCAAATCTGTTTAGCTGATTTTCTCACTGATTTCCTAAGCTGTTTGTACTTTTGATTCTTGCCATATTTTTCAAAGTTAAGAAGGCCTTGCTCTGGCTAGACTGTTACCCTGTAGCATAAAATAGGTAATATTCAATGATTTTGACATTGTCGTCTTGACATTCTTCATTCTGAAGACTTTTGCTCAGCTGCAAAATAATTTTTCCCTCTCTTTCTCACAAGAATAACATCAAGCTTTTTTTTTTTTTTTTTTTCTTCCTCTGTCTAGACAGGCTCTTTAGCTAAGTGGTGTGATTTTGTTTATCTCTAATTTCAACAGCAGAGTCACATTTCTCTCCTCCCTACCTCTTGTAAACAGGGGTTTGTTTACCACTGTCTGTTCTTTTGGTGACAGAAGCCACATACTGTCATTAGTCAGCAAACGTTTAATTATGTTTCTACAGCAGATGGAAATCCAGCCTCAGGACCTAGGGAGCAGGTCAACAGAATTTAAAATTCTTCCAACTTTCTTGTCTTTTGCATGCTCCATATCCACTTCAACAGCTCTTTAGCACCGAGCTGAACAAGTGTGTGGGGTATTTACACTTACATGTGTGACTCTTCCCTTACTTTATTAAATGACCTTATGGCTGAAGAGCTCCACTGTCACTTTAGTTTGATTTATCACAGCAGGCCTTCCCTTGATGGGTGAACTCCCAACAGGACATCAATAGTCTCTGGATGTGAGTAGCAGGTGGCCTGATGCTTTACCATGCGTGGCAACTCTCGCCGTGGTTTCTTCTCTCTGAAGAATCTCATCAGCCCAGCTTGCTGTTCCTTACTTATCTGCCTATTCAAATACACCTTAATGGATTTAATTCAGGCTTCCAGCCTGACAGCCCTTTGCTATCTTTTAATCTTTGCCTTCATCTAGCAATCTGTTTACAAGCCTCAGTATACCAAAGGACTGCATGTGGGCATTATGGAGTCTTCCTTTAAAAGGCCTGAACATTAATAGGTGTATAATAAAAACAAACAGAAAAATCTAGACAGATTTAAGTGAATTCTAATCATAATACAAATAAGCAAGCAGCAAATGCTGATTTAAATTAACAATTTACACTTGGTTTCTCTGTATACTTACAAATTTTTTTGTAGTGCTGCTTCTCATTCCTAGCTAATATGCTGATTTTCAAGGTAGAAATAGGCTTTCATTAACATTAGAATGGGTTTCTGTTGGTCAAGAGAATTGATCTAGTGATATATGATAAAAATTGGCCTTGCTTTTCTTTTACATTTTTTGTCAGAGGATAGTAAACGGTGAATGGGGTGTTGGTATTGAAGCTTGCACACAATTAATTTTACTCATGATCTTCACCAAGTTATATTTGGATGGAAACCGGAATTTTATTACAATGCACTAGTAGCTGCAATCTAAAATGGCAATATTGAAAAATACAGGAGAAAAATGTAAGCTTGCTACAACACATTTTTCATTTAAACTTGATTTATGAAATGGTGAATTATTGTCCCTACTTTGTGCACTGAGCTCATTGGGTTTGATCATCCTGGTTATGTCTAAAGAGGCATCTCTGGGAGTGCTCCGAGGCTTCTGTACCAATACCGCAGCTATTAACACTGCCAAACCCAGCTGCAACCACTGCTCAAACTGGCCATAGG
>NW_008623820.1:4800-17796 GCF_000691845.1 Merops nubicus
AAGACAGGCCTAGCCCTTACCAGGGGGCAACGCTTGGACTTCCTCATCACTCGCCTGTGCACAGTGTGAGGTTTTGAAACCTCTGTTTTGTGGATAGTGCAGCTGTGGAGAATCTCTTGCTGATCTGTAGAACTTTTAGGTTTATTATTAGCTTGTTGAGATGCAACTGCTGTTGATGGGACACACTTTGGTACGAAAATAGGAAAAAGTGACCTGAAACATGGATGACTTAATTATTTTCTGAATATACGTATTATCTTAATGCTTATCCATGCATTAAGCCTGTGTGTGTATAATCTGAAGGGAGTTATGGATAGGTGGCATAGCACTAATTATAATTAAGGAAGCTCCCTGAGATACAGAGGGAGTTGGAGAAACCATCTGTCACAATCTGGTCTCTGGCATTGAAGAGGACAACACCTGGCCACATGACCCGTTGGATTTAGATAGTCAGGGAGCAGGTGTGTTTGTCACCAGTGTAAAATATCAAAGTACTTAGAGCTTGTAATGCTTTCCTCTTCTTGGTACAACATATGTTAGTTTTAGTGAAGAGCTCTAGTGTCTTCAGGAGCCTCTGTGGCCCATAGCAGGCCTGACCACATGGAGTCAGCTTTGTTGCAACAGCACTGAGGTGAGACCTGGACAGACATCAACATCCTCGCCTTAGGTTCTGCTTTCCCTGGAGGAGAAAGCTGGGCAATTGCTTGTGCAGGAGACACAAAGTGCTGCAGGAGATCTTGCAGGCCAAGCCATTGGAGTGTCAAGTCAGCAGCTTTGCTGGAACCTTGGAATTAAAGTAAATTTTTTGTTAAGCAACCTCTCAAATCCTGTTTTTGATCAGAATAAATCAGAAGATGAAAACTAGTTGGTGGGGTTTTTTTCCTCCCCCAAATACTCCTATTTTTTGACAGCTTTGAGGAAACTAATCATTAAACTGGCTGGTCTGCTTTATCCGCTCTCTAGCTGCAAAGAACCCAGTGAGATCCCCAGCTTTTAGGCTTAATATCTGTGTTCCAAGGCCTTGGTGATGATCCTTCCTGGTTCACTGGCTTGACTTCCCTTAAAGTATCAGCATCAAACACACAGCTTGAACCTTTATAATGTAATTTACAATATTTTTAAAGTGTCAAAAGCTTAAGCCTTAATATAGGTGGTTATACTTTAAATAATATATTTTTAAAAAATAATTACATATTTGAATAGGAATCTGGATTAAATAATTTTTACATGCATGAATTCCCTCTTGCCACTTCTGGATTTATAGATGAAAAACAAATCAGAGGGCAGACCGTGAGGAATTCAAAGAGCACCGATTCCATTTTAGTCTCAGGTTAACTCAAAGCAAACCTGAAGCAGAACTGAGAGTTACACTTTATCACCTTCTGTGTTCTGCCTAGGAGCTTGCACCAATAATTACCTCTGTAGGTTTGTGTGTCTCCGGTGTTAGAAACAGGCCTGATCTGTTAAATTCAGATTTTGGCTTTCAAAGAGCCAAGAAGGTCCCTGTTACATTTTCCACTGGACCAGTGGCTTGGCTCCTTTGCAGGTCCACGCCACAGTGAGTGAGTGCGGGGGGCCACTAATGACAGCAGGATGATCCTGGTGAGCCTAAGCAGGGGGTCAGGTGCCAGCTACGAGAGGCACAAGTGTCCTGGGCAAATTGGTGACAGGATGCCAAGTGGCTTAAGCAGGAAGCCGTGAAGAGCCATCACAACAACAAACAGCCACGACCAAGGGCAGCGTGGCTTCTTCCAGCAAGGAAGAGCCTTCACCCAGGGCCTGGCTTTACTAGAATGTGACTGGAGATGGTGGAGTGCAGCAGCATACAACCAGTTCCAACTGTATGACTTCTGATTGAGGCATGAGGGTCCTTTCTGGGCACTTTCTGGCACCTCCACTTTAGGGATGCAGAAAAGTTGCCTAAATACTGGCCATTCCTTAGCATGTAATCACTGGTTGGACATACTATCACAATATCTTCTGACTTTCCTATTTGCATCCCTCCCTATCCACTCTTTCATTCCTCTTTCTTTAGGAGTTTATTTCCTCCTCCCAGTCATCTTTTCTCATACTTCCTTTTCTGTGATGATTTTATTTTCTCTGAATCACTTTTTTTGCTGTTCCATCTTTCTCCTCTCAAATGTATGCAAAGAATATAAAAGTATTACTTTGCATCACTTTTTCACTGAAAGGACTTTGTCAGTGAAGGAATTTTTCACTGAAAGAGTTGCCAGGCATTGGAACATCATGCTCAGGGAGGTGGTTGAGTCACCATCCATGAGTGTGTTTAAAATTTGTGTAGATGTGGTCCTTGGGGACATGGCTTAGAGGTGGATTTGGTAGAATAGGGTTAATGGTTGGACTCGATGATCTCAGAGATCTTTTCCAACCAAAGTGATTCTATGATTCTTCCAGTTGTACTTGGCATGTTTGACATTGCTTCATGAATGAGAGTGCGGCCTGATCTGTGTGAAAAAAGGAAAGTAGTGTAGTCACTGCAAGCTGAGCTTAAACATATGGGTGATCTATGGATCAATGGAGAATTTTATTCCCTGAAAGTAAGAAGTAACAGATAGCAAAAAGGATATCTCTTGTTTTACTGAGATAGAGTCTATTGGTGATTAGGGTTTTGTTGATAGAAGCTGTGTTTGGCTGGTGACTTTGAAAATCAGGTTATTTATTTTGTTATCTAAATATAGACTTGAAAATTTTGTCCAAGGCAATTTTCTCAAGGTCAGGGACAGAACTGAGAAGAGAGCCCAGATCTTTTCAGCTCTCTCTTCCTATTGATATTCTGTACAGTTTCAGTAAAGCAGATGTTTATATATTCAGATTATATACCAGATTATAGTGAATTGAGCAATCAGAATTCAATTGAGAGGTGTTAAAAACAGGTGCTGTAAAGTGGCACAGCCACTTTGTGGGAGTTTCTGGAGTGAGATGGACTCCAGTGCAGAAGAAAAGGTCTATGTTGCATGGAAGTACCTAGGCAAACTATTCCTGCCCTCACAATATTGTGCACCTTTTCTTTTACACCTTGCCTGAATCAGTTCCTGGGAATGTAGGGGCACAGCTGAGAGAGTATGTGTAAGCCAGCACTGACTGCAGCACGTGGAGACCTGAGACAAGCAGACCTGAGGTTTAAGGCCCCAGGATGCCAACTGGTCTGGGGAATGGTGAGCCAGTTTGATCATAGTTCCTTTGCACTGTAGTTCATGTGAAGATTAAAAGGGTTCCATGGCTCATTGTAAGACCTTGGACTTATTATTCAAATTATCACAGGGAGAGCATTTCACAGAAGACATTAAATGGTGTTAAGAAACCAGTTCCCATCTGTTTTCCTTAGGAAACAAGACAACTGTGTTCTGTAATTGCTGCTGGATCAGTTTCAAGGCAAACCCAGATAACAGTGTATTTTCATGTTCCATTATGAATATGAGCATTTTCTTGTTTAGGACAGCATGTGTTTAAGAGTTTACCAGCCTGGGAATGTGGTGAAGTCCAGAGGTAAGCTTTCCTACTACAAGAGACAGAAAGCAAATCAAGTGGTGCAGCATCCAAGGAGTTTTAGGAGCCAGTCTTCCAAGCCTGCTGTGCATCGTGATTTTCAGATCCCTTCCGCTGGATTTGCAGAACCTGAACTTCATTGAAAACACCATTTTCCTGTAGTTTGCCTTTGAGGTGTCCTAACAAATCTGGTCAAAGTGAGTAATTATCTCAAGTTAATTCCTGTGTCATCTATGCCTCTGCTCTGATTGTAGCAATTTATTTCTAGTTTTGCTGTCACAGAAGTAACATATTCCTCATTCTGTTTTGGAATCAAAGCAGAGAAGAGAGACAAGGTGCCCAAGTTTTGATGAAATCAATGAAAAATGGACTCTGAATTCCTTTCTGTGCCTTTGAAAATCTTCTGTATTCTTATGATTTGTCAAAAGACCCTGGATTCTGTACTGGCAATTGCTGAAGCTAACAGCCATGCCGTATAAATAGAACAAATTTTAGTCACCATGTCTTTACACTAGTTATTCAGTCTGGAAATGTGACAGTTGCCAGCTTCAAATGCATGGCATTTCCTCATTTCCTGCAGAATCTCGTGCTGAATCCAAAATTAAGGTTCAGAAATGCATTTGGTTGCTATGTGGCAATGTTGGCCATGCCTGTATTAATGCTTTTGAATAACCAAATGGCTAGGTAAGAAAAGAAGAAAAAAAAAAGACCTACTAAAGTTTGTGTTTCACGCTTGAAGTGACCTAGCCAAGTGTGGCTAGATTCCCTTTTAAAATCAAATTACTATGATGCATCTCCCAGGGTCCTGTAGTATGAATGCTAAAAGGATTAAAACTAGTCAGGTCACACAGCTTTATTTTACTCTTTACAAGGGTCTTGTTAAATCTGAGACTTTATGCCCCTTGTTTACATAGATATAGGTACATGGCAGGAAATTACGTAATTTAACCTGTGCCATGAAGTAAAATGCCCTTTTGTGTTCTGTTTTGGAGTCAAATACACTAGGAACTGTATTTTTTCCAGTTCTTTCCTACTTAAGTCTTTTTCATTAAAAAGTAATAACATACCAAAAAAGTTACAAAAGCAATACAACGATAATATAAATATTTAAGTGAAAACAGCTTTGTAGGAACTGCTTGAGTAGAAGCAGGCTATCCACACACCCTCCTTTCTGAACATTGCAGCATTGTTTGAAGGCAAAAGGAAATTAGGGGGCTATTTTGATATTTTTTATTATACAATTCTCAAAGGTGTAATAAGGCACCCAATCTAGACAGAAGGGGAAGAGAATGAACAGGATAAATAATAAATCAGCATAAATAATGAATGGTTTACTTGGCTTTCAAAAATGAGTTAATGATTTGAAATTTTATTAACAGATCTAAAATCTTTTAATGCATTTCAAATACTCTATAGCCCTTTAAGACTATTCTCAGAAGAGATAGCAGAACTCTGAAGGCAAAGAAAAGATGCCTGCAAAGCTTGATGCAATGTTTACAACCTGTTGAGCCTGGCTCTTTCTGTTTGAAAAAGAATAAACATTAAGCATCAGGATGAGGGATTACAGTCTCATCCAGATTGTCATTTCCAAGAACATGGTTTTGTACCTCTTGAATCTCCTGGGCCCCTGGAAGCCTCTCAGACATCCTCCTCCATTATCAGCTCAGCTCACCCAGAGCTCAGGCAGGAAGGTCTAGTGTTGTCACTGGACCCATTCAGAATTCCACTTCATCATCCTTCTGATCGTGGCACTGGTGTGCTGTTAACATCAAGGAACAAAAGCCACGTGCAAGTAATTATTTTGAAACTGAATGCATCAAGGTTCCGTGGTGTAAAACCCACTGACATGCAATAGCCCCAAAGTCACTTTGGCGGCAGATGTTACGGATGGAAAACAACTGTAGTTTAGCTCATTTTCCTGCGGTTGCAGGTATCTTTTTTCCAATCAATGTATTTGCTAAGGCACTGCCCAAGTTAATTTTAAATATCTCAGTGAGGACTAACGGAAGCCTCTGGGCAGTTACTTTGCTCTCTATCTGATGTACCAAATTAGGGAAGTCTAAAGTATTTATCAATTCTATCTTGTCATCCCTGTGCATGTTGTGGCTTAATTTTGTCTTCTACAATCTTGCACATCTTTTTTTTTGTTAATTTTCTGTGCAAGGAACAGCCCTTTTTCTTTCTTGCACTACACTAACAAGTTACTACTTTTCATGACAGCTCGCAATGCTTAGCAGAAGAGGTTCCCTTTAGATCTCACTTATCTTAGCCTTTCATCTTTATTTTTGGCCTGCAGAAAAAAAAATCTTCCATCAAAGTTAGTAATGAAAATTATTAAACTTTCATTAACATGTAGTTCATAATCATTCTGCCTTTGCAGCTTCTCTTGGTAACAGAAATAAATTACAGCTGCTAGAATACAGCATTACTCTGCCTATTTGAGTTGGGAAAAAGTTATTAGTTTTCTCTTCTTGTTAGCAAAAGAAGAAAGTCTGTTCAGTGAAGCAGAAGTTATTAAGAGTTAAAATTGACTAGAGGACACATACTCCATAATTAAGCCAGGCTACTCACTGCCACAGATTAAACATGAATCATGTTGCGAGTGTATTAGCATGACAGAAAAATGGGGACATTGGCCACTTGCTACATAAACTTGGCACAGAATCTGTAAGGGGTATATGACATAGAATCATTTAGGTTGGAAAGACCTCTGAGATCAAGTCCAGCCATTAACCCAGGACTGCCAAGTCCACCATTAAACCATGTCCCTCAGTGCCACATCTACATGTTTTTTAAGTATCTCCAGGAATGATGACTATACCACTTCCCTGGACAGCATGTTCCAGTGCTTTACAACCCTTTCTGTGAAGAAATTTTTCCCAATATCCAAACTAAACCTGTCCTTGAACAACTTGAGGCCATTTCCTCTTGTCCTATAGCTTGTTACTTGTGAGAAGAGACCAAACCCCACCTTGCTACAACCTCCTTTTAGGCAGTTGTAGAGAGCAATAAGGTGTTCCCCCAGGTCTCCTTTTCTCCAGACTAAATAACCCCATTTTGCTCAGCTGCTCCTCATAAAACTTTTTCTCTAGACCCTTCTTTGGACACACTTCAGCTCCTCAATGTCTTTCTTGTAGTGAGGGGACCCAAAGCTGAACCCAGTATTTGAGATGCAGCCTCACCAGTGCTGAGTACAGGGAAACAATCAGTTCCTTAGTCCTGCTGGCCACACTACTTCTGACACAAGCCAGGTTGCTGTTGGCCTTCTTTACACCTGGGTACACTGTCAGCTTTTACTGGTGGACATGCACCAAAGTTTCAGAAATCTATAGAGCCCTTTGGGCTGAAAGCTGTGTTGACATGGAGCCCATCTCTCTTGTTAGCACCATGTGCATTTAAACCTTTAGCTGCCACATTTTGCTCCAGCATGCCTGATACCTTGCTCACACGCAGGTTCCCTTCTGCTGGACAGATAAGCCCTGGGGCAGGCAGCTGAAGGGGTCCCTCATGGTGACATTTGCTGAAGCACCTTGGTTAAAGCCCAACTTGTCAGCAAGTACCACCAAGGGCAGGAAGGGTTGGTGCAGCCTCTCAGAACCTTGCCAGCCCTGCCTGGCCCCAAGGTGAGCTCTCACAGGCAGGAAAAACATACTCTTAAAAAAAGCTGATAAACTTTTACAGTGTAAATGCACAGCTGCAAAAGGGGAAAAAAAAAAAAGACCAGCAGCACTTTAACTGAGATAAATGGACCCTTATTAGAAAATGAAGTAGTGTTCCTATAAAACACAGCTATTTCCCACTAATGGGGACATTCCTTAATGAAGTGGACTGTGGTGTAAAGCAAGCAATTTAGGGCTGTATGCTTATTTATCTGATTCAACAGCATTTGCTAAATGTCAGCATTTTTGCTAGCAGCCTTTTCTGTACCCATGAGTGGTAACAAATCCTGCTTCCCCAGCTACAAACAAGGCACAGATGAGGGCGGTGGGGAGGAGCCTGCTGAAGGGACAGAAAAAGATGTATTTAAACAGTTGTGTTTGCTTTTGTGTAAAAAAAAAAAATCTTGGAGATCTCTTTTCTCCCAGAACACTGGCACTTTGCAAATGCTGCCAACACAAGCCCTGCGAGCCAGCCAGCTGACATCAGCTGACCGAGGACATGGTGGGACTTTGGACGCTTTATCCATTCCTCTTCAAACAGACAGCCTTTTGTCTGGCCTGTGCAACCAAAACAAGCCCATGGGGGAAAGCAGAAGCCTGCCTATGGAAGGCACACTGAAGCTGATGCAACCTAAGATACACAGCACCGGAAGTTACATGAACTGGCCTCAAGATTAAATAGGGTTTGCAATATCTCTCTCAAATAAAATGGGCTTTTTACTATACTGGATACACTGTGGGATAAATGCACAAGGGAACGTTATCCCTGTTGATGCCTGGGGCTTCACCACCAGCATTTGTGAGGGGAACCCAACAGGACATGCCATCTGTAAAACATTTCTGTTAGAGATGGCCAGTTCATTCTGGCCTAGACTAGTGATGAGGAAAAGCAGGGTCATGTCCTTGGCTAGATTAAATGAATTGTTTAATTTCTGTGTAGCTCAAGCAGATGATTGCTTGCACCACAAAACTTGCTACTGAATCTGGCTCCTTAGCTGACAGGCAGAATAAACATTAGGGAGTGACTGTGGTTGCAGCATCTTTGGTATGAGGTCTGTGTGCTATCAGGTCAGAATAAACATGGTTTGGCTCAGGTCTGGGACACAAAATTATATTTCCCAGAGTTGTATTAGCCAGAGTTCACAATATGGATGTAAAGTCCATTTTATGATGCTATGCTTACTTGGGGGGGGATGCATGGACATGCATATGTAAGCACAGGTAAGTCAGGTGATATCTGATTGAGCACAAAGCCTTTTGGCACAAAAATTCATATGGACAAATGTTTAGAACAAATCAGAACCAGCAGAAAGAATTTAGTGCAAATCCACACTCTGCATTAAGTGGCTCTGCTGTTTGTAGTCTAGCCCTGAGAGCCAGATAAAAGCTGAATGTCTTGTGTTATCAGGCCATATCTTATGGAACATTTCCATGCCAGATTCTTGCTCAGCGCGTTGAGGCTGTGAGGTGCACACATGCAAATTCCAGTGAGCTGTACCAGCCCCACAGAAGTCCTGGGTGCTGTTATTCTGGCTCTGTACACCAAGCAAGCTATTCAGGCCCTAATGAAAGAGCAGCTGTCTCTAGAAGTAGAGGAGGATGGGAAGCCACTGGCCTGGCAAGATAGTTTCCCAGTATCCTTCAGCAGGCTTGTGCCATTTTCAAGGTCTTACCTCTGTGGAATAACAGTTGTACTGAGGAATTACCACTAGTCATTTTGCATCATCCCTGGAACCTCACAGGGTGGACAGAGTGAGGCATATATTGAGGTTCTCTCCTCATATAAAGGCAACGTCAACATACAAGGCTGCCCCTCTGACAGGGGACAAGCGTTGCTTGCACTGTGTCACACTCCCAGCTGTGCTCACACTGAGGGCAGGCTGTGCCATGAGCTTGGCACATGCTGTCTTCTGCTCTCTGTGACTCCTCACTCTTGTTCTGAGCTGAAGGTGCTGCACAGCTTGAGGGATGGGAAATGGAAACGGAAATGCTTTCTGCCTCAGCCACTATTTAGAAATGAGGCATAATCAAGTTGCTGGCAGTGGGGCAGCTTTCAGTCAGTGTGCTTGGTGAGCTCAATGTTTGCTGCCTGAACTTGTTTGACACAGGGCTGATCCCTGCAGAGGAACAGGAGTCCCACCACTAGCACAGATTGTGCCAGTCAGGAAGGAATCTGAAGATGCTTCTGAAATCCCACTTAAAGGTGTATGGGTTTAAAATGCTGATGGGAGTATTAGGTTCAGGCACTGGCTGGTGGCTGTTGGGATCTGTGGGTGAGGCAGCATGAGAAGGACATTCCTTCATGCATAGCCTGCAGTTTTCTTCCACTTTTGAAACCTCTATCCCAGCACTTCTCACGACCAGCCTATTCTGCAGTCTTTTGTTAGCTATGTAAAACTCAGGTGTACTTAAAACTGAAAAAGAATATGAAATAGAACTTCTACTTGAATTCCTTTTTAACTTGGCAAGTTTTTACCTGTGTCTTAACCACTACTATTCTTACTTCCACACTCCTGGATTCAAAAGACCCTGACTTTGGGGAAAACCAGACCAAAATCTACATAGAGACGTGTTCCAATCTCTGTACAATACGCCTGTTGCACAAATCAGGGCATTTCTTGGAGCACACAAGAATTGTTGCCTTTCACATCACCCAGGCAAAGGCTGTTCTGATATGGGCCCAACTGTAATACAAAATAATTATGTTCATGGAAATTCATATATTGAAACACTAAATATTCAGTTCCTTACTGACATTCTGCAAATACATTTGAAACATTCTTGTTTCCCAGGATAATACCTGGATAATTAGGCAAAGCCTTTCACACTTTCTCTTTGAAACCATTGGATTTATCTACTAAAAATCATTGCATAGATATGCCCAACAAATAAATTAGAGAACTATTTGTAACTAAACTAAAAGCTTCAATACAGAGATTCTCTCTTCGTTAAGTACTGGCTTTTATTAAAACTTTGATTTGCTTACACTTCATCCATTCAGCCTCTTTAAATCCTCTGTTTGACATTTTGAATGTGCCATGCAGGTTCTAATACACATTACACAAAAAGAGCTATTATAAAATTCCTGACTTTTTCATGTTTGCATGACAAAAGGGGAATGGCAAATCCTCCAACTGGACCAAATAATCACTCTTCTGTGAAAAGCCTACAATCCACATCCTCTGTTTTCTTCTGAGCTGAGCTTCAACTGTGTTTGGTCTATAATTTTATTTTACATGTGAAGCCCATAAATCACCCTCCAATACACATCGGACGGTGAAGAGTCTTGGCAGATTAGACATCAGCTACAGAAGAAATCACATCAGGATCCAGGAAAGCCAGGTGCTGCTGGAGCAATCGGGCATTTTCATTTCATGTTATTGTGGTTTTTTGAAGAGCCTTCACTGCACAGTAGTACCACACTTGGAAGCAAAGACTTATTGTATGGATAACGGTCTACAGGATCAGGTCTTCTGACATGAGAGAGAGACCATTACAAATCTGTGAACTGCAGTTTTATCCAGTGACTGTCACTATATAAACAAATCCACTTCCAGAATTGACTTAGCCAACACTTACAGAGCTTACCTGAAGGAAACTTTGTCAGCCAACTGAACATTGCTTAGATGCAGTTTGTGACCCAAGCCTCCAAAGCAGTTCATTGTGTGGCTGCATTTGTTCCATCCCATGAGAATCAGTAATGTGCTGTTTAGATGGGAAGACAGTCTAGAGGGAACAGCCAGGCATACAGAGCTTTCCTAAGGGGCTGAGAGGGTCACAAAGATTTCAGGAAAACAAAAACTTTCCCTCCTCTTATTTGTAAGATCAGGAGCTTTTTACATGAGTTGAAGTTGAGGTGGTCAAATAAAGTGGATATTTTTCACTTCTATTTGTGTCTTGAGGATAAATATAACAGAAAATATTGATTTGTTCAGAGACAGATGCTACACAAAGGGAAGGATTAAAGAATGTACTGCCTTGAGCCATGCACAAACCATTAGTTTGTAGTCTGTGTTTCCATTTTAGCCTTAAAACACAGTTCAACTAAGTAAGGTGCCCCTTTGACATCTACTGGAGGCTTTATAATGTTTAAGAAGACAAGTTTCTTGAAAGGCTATAAAGACAAGATGAGCAGTAACAGAAGTGTTTAGTGAGGCTCTTTCAGGCAGCTTTGTTGCCTCCCTCTGACTACAAAACAAGCTGCCTCCACTGGCATTTGGTTTAATGAGGGATGAACCACAATGGGGAGCTTTTGTACAACTTCATTACATCGGGTCCCCCAGCCAGGCTTTTCTCAGGGCACACCATTCAGCCTGGACGCTGGATGAAACTGGACCAGTTTTATATCATTTACAGAGACATACAAAATCCAAAAAACTTTTGATGCTGAAGGCATTTGTATGTGTGCTCAGCCATGTTACTACTAGAGAGGATGAGAATCTGCCTCAAGTGCCATGCTCATTCACACTACTTTTTTTCAATTCAGTTCTGAGATTGCTTTCAAAAAGAGACTTCCACATCTTCTGCCAGCAAAATCCAGGGAAGTGAAGCAAGGGAGCTTCAAGTTTAAAGGTTGACTTCAAGGCAAACATCCACAACACCCCCCCCACCAGCCTCCAGGTTGGCTTTGCTCTCCAGAGACAGCTCTCAATTGTGGTTGGTAATAGCATTCAATAAACCAATATTCTTCATCCACGCTGTGAAAACCAGAGTGGTTGCTCATGTTCTCTGAAAGGTGATCTGCCTTTATATAAAGCTGCCTTCTTTTAAGTACTAGTATTAGGAAACGCAGAGGAATCCATAAAGAGTGATGGGACATTTTTCTAAACTGCCAGGCCTGTACCTCTTCCACCTTCTGTGATTCTGAAGCAGCGTAAAAGGCCATAAACCGTTCAACTGCTGTGATTCACTGCCCTGATGCATACGCTTGATACAAATATTCAGAGATCAAAATGGTACCCACCCCCCAAAAACAATTTTAACTTATGTTTTAGTGCTTGCCATCAAGATGGACTTCCAGGTAAAGCATTATTCTCCTGATAGATATTGGCTATTTTAGGTAACAAGTCTTCTGTGATAAAGATTGATTCTTCCTTTAAGAATCATACGGTGTCGCACGTGAAGAAATGTACTCTGCAGATGTGCTTCCTCCCTGACCCAGGCTGCACGTGAGACGCTGATCACTCAGGGGTTTTCTGAGCAAGAGTTTACAGGGAATTAAAAAAGGGTGGAAATTTCTTTCCTGTAAAAGGATCTGGAAGCTCACCTAAATCTTCTTGTATTAACTTTGCAGTAGATGAAGGTGTTAAACTGGCATGTGTCTATTGATGGGGGAGTGATCCTTTCAAGTCCTCTTCTTCGTCCCCACTTGTGGAATTTGTTGTGCCAGTGGGACGAGGCTGGCTATAAAAGCCCAGCGCAGGGAACCTCCATCCCACTCAGGCAGCCTGTCAGCAGATCTCTGCCAAGAGCTGCCCCGGGGAGATCCCCCCTTCATCTCTGCTGGGCCAGTGGCTGCTTTGCTGACGAGGGAGGATGGACTCGAGGGTCACCCACATGCTCTGCGTGCTCTGCCTGGTCATCACCATTCAAGCATTTACCCAGGAAGGGTTCAAGGAGGTGTTGCTGAAGCAGCTGGGGCTCTCTGAGATCCCTAAACTTCATCAGGGAGACTTGGCGGATCTAGTTATCCCAGACCACGTAAAGAACAAATACATCTCCATGCTGAAGCGCCAGAGGGTGAAGCGCCGAGCCTTGCCGAGCCTGGCTGGCATCCTCAGGGGGACCCCTGGCACCACAGGTAACGTTTCTGCCGCCGCTGGCGGGGAAT
>NW_008623820.1:17823-18161 GCF_000691845.1 Merops nubicus
TCCCCCCGCTCCGCGGGCCGGCCGCAGGGTGGGCAGAGGCAAACCCACAGTGGGGATGAGGCTTGGGTCTGCCTGCAGACCTGAGCTGGGTGCAAGCGGCGCGTGTAACCGCATCTTAAAGATTGGCACCCACGAGTAATTCCTTGTACTTTGAGAAGGGGTCTTACAGTCCTTGCAAAGGCAGGGCTGCTGCTGGAGCTTGATAGAAAAGAAAAGCCTTGGTACCCAAGCAACAGTTTGGGCAGGTGGAAAAATGATGGAAAAACTATTAGAAAGTGCAGACCTCGCAGGTTTGGGGTCAAATCTCCAGAAAGTCCTCTGATTAGAATTACAGCTAT
>NW_008623821.1:0-43686 GCF_000691845.1 Merops nubicus
CACCCTGACGCGCCTGCCCGGTGTTCCCGAGGGGGCACCTGAAGGAAGTAAACACTCCTGCGTAGTGTTTTCAAGGGGGTAGTTGAAGGAAGCAAAAGATTTCCTAGAGTAAAGCATTAGATTGTAACAGAAGGGAAAAGCTTCAAAGTGGAGAGGGGACTCAACATGGCTGATGCAGAAACAGCATTTCTCTGCTCTTTTCTTGAAACCCTTAGGGAATGCGATGCTAATGTAGAGAAAATGAAAAGGCCACAGTCAAGAGATGGAATTCCAGGTTAACAATTCCACAGGCTTCCACCTCTACGCATTTCAGCACTTTTGAGTCGTCCTTTGAACAAAATCCTACGTAGCACGAGCATTTGACTGATGCCCTTGCATGTGCCTGAAGTGCCTGCGCACGTGGATGCTGAGGACCTCAACACATCTAATGAATGAAGATAAATCGTGTGTGAGACACCAGTTGTTTCACATGTGCTCTCTTGAACCTCTTAAATGTGAAATGCACCCACACTGAGCTGATTAAAAGCCCCTGTGAGTGTGAATTTTTCTCCCTGAATAGGTTTCTACACCACAAAAGAGCATTTCATACATCATATCTGAAACAGATCGGAGCCTTAAAAGCAACTTCATTTTACTGCCATTACAAAACAGAGTGTTCATTGTCTGCTGCTGAAATGCTTTGAGTCATCTTCTTCCAGTAATAACTAATCTCTCGCTCGCTCTGTTTGGATCTGACAATTCATGGACAGCCCAATTACAGGGAAGGAAAGTAGCATACCAGTTTCAGAGAGTGGACTTAAACACCCAACTAATGTTAAATGAGTTTGTTTTGGAGTATAATTCATTTAAGCAAATTAATTCCGATCATCTGCTTTGAGAACAGACTGTAATAACTGGTTAAATTGCAGCAGCAGCATCTAACACAGACAAAACCAAACAATTACAACTATCAGGAGACTGAAATAATACAGTACAATTTGAGAAACCTGACAACTATTTATTCTCCATATAAAATCCACAGCTCACATTTTTTCTGGTTTCACATGCCAAATCTGCTTCTTAGTCACTAATATTTCTGTCACTCGAGAGACCTATAGTAAAGCCCACTCCACACCAACACAGGTATGTGTGTGAAATTCTGCCAACGTGTATAGCTCAATGCAGTTCATACAGACTTAAAATATGGCTGGCACAAGTTTGGTGTCAAGGACCTGTCACTAGTTACCCTAGTTATCCAGCCAAATCTGTCTAGGACTCCACAAGGGAAAAAACCCAAAGACATAACGGGAGGAATTTTAAGAATGGCATAATGCCCATGCACACAATTTCAGAGACAATTTTAAATTTGATCTCTCAATTCTCAAGCTTTTAATTTTACAGAGTAATAACATGGGCTTTTCTGTGTAATATCTGAGGGGAAAAAAACCTTAAAGGGAATACTTAGAGTGAATTGACAATTAATGTATTTCACTTTCAAGTATCTACTCAGCAAGACACACACTGAGCATATATCTGAACTAATGAGAGGGACGGAAGCCTTAACTACAATCATAAAAAATTAAATGCAGCTAACATACATGCCATGGGTTCTTGAAAGTAATCAGAAACTTCATATGCTGTACTAGGTCAAACCACTTATGTGCTAATGGACAGTTGCTGATCATACGAGATATATCAGATTTACTCCAGACTGCAGAATGCTTATGTATAACTAAAAGGTTTCAAGATTTACCTCCTTCGAGCCAATGCTAAAACTTGGGTTAAGACTGAGTCAGCCTTCTCAAAAAATAAGGGAAAACCATAGCATATATTCATGAAAGAAGAAAATCAAGTATTAACATTTGCACATTAACACCATCAGGGGCCTCATTAAAATAACTCTTTTCGCGGTTGGCTCTGCTCCCTCACACCCCAGTTTTCTTTTAGGATTATATTTGAATAAAGAAGAGAGATGTCACAAATGTAAAAACAATGTTTGTCTCTTTTAACTTACATTCTCATTCTTCCATTATGATTTCCATCATGAACAGAAAAGTGACTGAATTCTCTGATTTCCTTTCAAGGAATGCTGTCATCTCTCAGTCACTTGTATCTAAGACATGCAAATGATTAATGTAAAGATACTGCAACTCCTCTGATGCAACATGTGCCATATTTCACAGCCACAAATGCTAGAATCTTCAGTAAAAGCAAGTCAGCAACTCCCTTCAAGTCATGAAAGCACTATGCTTAGTTGTGGAGAATGTCGTGACACATGCAGGAAGCATTGCATTTTATAAGACGAAAGTTCATATTCTTCTTGCCAATACCATTTCTGATAAGAAGCTAAGTATTTGCCAAAAAAATAAAAAGTTTGTTTTCCAAATCTTTATATAGTCCTTCCTTACCATTCATGTATTTGAGCTCTCATTTGTATATACTGGCATACAGCACGACTCACTCTCTATCATCTCTCTTCAACACAGAGAGAGCACACAAACCAAGTGTCGGAATAATGAGGCCACACTTTATTTGTCATACAAGGAGACAAAACACTGACCTAACAAAAAGTCCCTGGTGAGAAGTACTAAATTCTTTCTCCCATCCAAAGCAACATAAGAACTATGTTAAGCAAAAAGGCTTGATCCCCTTCATCTGAATGCTTACACCTCAAGTCCCCAGGCTGACCAGCCTTACCTGTCATTGCGTGGCTACAGTTCTGAGCCAGCCAGTCGGCCACCGCTCTTTTTTAAACATCTGAGGGGTGAACATTTACCATCTGTTTCTGCTGGACCTTATCTGCTACCAACTCTTCTGGACTCAGGGAAGAAGTAGGCAGACACCAGGAAAGTCATGACTTGCTTGATGAGAGCGCCTTTGCTCTTGCTGTGGTTCTCAGCTAAAGGGAAAGGCAGTAGGGATTCAGCTGGGAAAAGTTCTGGTGCATCTTGCCTAGGAAAGAACTGAAAAGAAACTTGCATGGGAAATTCTCTAAATTCTGTCATTTCAGAGGAACATATAATGCATTACTGCAGTTGCAGTTTAAGATAGCAAACAAGAATTTCCAATCCACTTTTTATTCCAAAACCTTTAGGATTAGATTATTACAAGTCCTACACAGAATGAAATGAATTTATCATGATTCCTTATTATTGTGTTGTCTTTCACAATGAAAAAAGAACGTTAACTTATTTTCCAAGCTTTTCCTCTGAAAACATGAAATTTGCCCATAAATTTATTACTGCACATTTACTTCTTACTTAACAGAGCTAGGGGTAAGGTTTGCAAGTCAGTAATATCTTAATTTCCATTTTCAGAATTGCATTTTATTTTTCCTTTTATACTACAGTTACATCTCTAAGTTGAACTGCATGGTATCTACATTTCAAATACTGGATGAACTTGTTACTAGTCAACTGCATGGTATCTACATTTCAAATACTAGATGAACTTGTTACTAGTCAAAAAGCAAAGAACAGGTACAAAATCATAAATTAACCTAGAAAAACTATGCATTATCCTATATATTATGTTTACTTGTCAAATACTGCAACATTTATGCGTAACTATCACAGCAAAATATTCTGTACTAACCACCAAAGGCTCCACGCCCAGTACATCCCACCTGAAAGGTAATGGAGACTAAGCAAACTGATACTCAGGGTCTGTCTGATGTGACAGTGATGCCTCCCAGCCAAACATACAAAACTAAACATAAACATTAACCATCAAATGGGTTCAAATTCAAGTTAATGACACAATTTTAAGTTTGTATTGCAGTCAAGGCTGCAATGTGTATTTATATACAGACTTGTATATAGCACCCCTGGCCATCAGCCTCACTTCCCTCTGCATCTTGTTCAGGGCTGCTTGCAGCCTTAGCAGAACTGTCATGTTAGATGGACAACAGATACAGCTGCAAAGATGCAAGGAACAGGTCTTTTTGCAACTCTAAGAGACCTAGAGAAAGCACAAATTGCTTTGTTTTTAAATAACTATTTGACTACAGTCACACCTACCACAAGCCTTGGCCTGAGGGTAACCAAAGAGTTAGATGTTATCCATGTGTTAACTTGCAGGTAAGCTCACCCACCCAGGAAAAGTCATCAGATTGGCTTCCAGAAATTCCCCTTGTCTCAGACACTACACTACTGAACAGCTTCAGTTATTCCTCTCATGTTAGTCTGAAATCTCTCAACAACCCATTGACTGTTTATAGAAAAAAAAAATAAAAAGACAGACCCATACTTTGCTGTAACAATCAAGATAGTCTTTGTTTCTGTAGGAACTGCAGAAAACCCCTAACAAAGTTCATCTGCAGATATAATCTTGATCCTCTGGAAATTACTTAAAGCTGAATTTCTTGTAGTCATGAAATAGACTATTCTGTTTAAAGGACTTTTAGAAAACAGATAGTTAACACAATAATTGACTGGCAAGGAAGAAAGATTTTACACTGAATGAAGAAATTCTTGTCATACACCTACTTCCTATTTGCAGCTCTTCCATGAACAAATTCAATACCACAAATGAGACCATCACATCCATGACTCAGTAATACAGTCACCAACCTAAAACATACAGGCTGTTTTCATTCATTAAAGATTACATCTGCTTTGGGGTCTTTTCCATTTAGTCCATAGTATATTAAAAATATTCTAAAAAAAAAAAAAAAATGAGTACCATAGAGGGTTTTACAAAATATTTATTTTGAAAAAATCACTCTGTACAAATTTAACATTCTCAACACTGAAGTTATATAAAAATGCTAACACAACAGAAAGACAAGTGAAACATTAAACTCATCTTAAATTACAATGAAACAATTCATTCTAAGGAAGCTATTGTAATTCTAAGCATTAAAAAAAAAAAGATAATTTTTTAAGATTTTGCTTTATCTATTACAGCCAAATACATGTATGAAAGGACAACCTTTGCATCCTGTTTATAAACCTCCCCCCAACACTATCCACAACTAAACCAAATACTCTAAATGGTTTACACTTTTACTGTACATAACTTGTGCTCCAAGAAAAACCAGCACAATTTGATCACCATTTTCTCAGTGCCTAGCAAAAAGTCACCTCTATACATTTAGTACAAAATTCTCTGTACAAACCAACTTTGCTCATGTAAATTTGAAGCAAACTTAAAGAAAGAGTATTTATTTGTGCCTTCAATTCAGTATAATGAAGGGACAGTAATTATGTAAAATTTCATTAAGTAAAATTCAGTAATTGGGAACACTGGTTTGTTTGGATTTTATTTTTTTTTTTAATAATTACTATTGTATAAAAAAAATTATATACTGCAGGTTATAGCAATGGCAGACCCTAAATCTAATAGTGCTAGTTTATAGTCCTCATCATAAAATAAGATTTTTCTGTACATTATTTAAGTTTCCTCTCTTTATTTTAAGCTACTTGTGAAAGCTATTGTTGCATATTTAACAATCTCTCTTGAACAGGAGGAAACGTCCCCTCATGAAACTAAAAACCAGTAAAACTGCCATATTACTGTAAACATAATGAAGACTGACAAAATACAGTGTGACAGGTAAGCCATGGTCTAGAAAGCTTTTCTTCACATTTTCTTAACACAATATATGGCTCACACCACAAACAGCAGCCAAAAAAGCTATTGAAAATTTCAAGTTACAGCCAGGGGTGCCAGGCAGGATCCATACGACAGAGATTATCCAAGCTATTTGCAGCTGCTACCAGGGTGGTGACTTTGCTTTCTCCTCCTTCAAACTGAGCAAGATTATGAAGTCGAGTCATGATAGCAGTAACAGCTTTTTGAACAAGTGAAACCAGCTGCTGACTGTCCATATTTTCGGGTTGCCCAGCTGCTGAGAGTGGAGAGGAAGTATCCTCTTGTGTTTTTTTGTGCCAGGCAATTATTTCATCCCGTAGCACAGTTTTTAGGATGCCATCAACCTATATGAAGGAAAAAGAAATTAAAAAAAACCCCATACTATTATATTTAATCCAAAGTGCCATCATGGATTACAGAATTGTAACGAGATTTAAGTCAATAGCATTTTGACACTTTTGGCCCCACACTGCAGTCCCAGTCTTCAAGATCAGTGTGGTTTCCAAAAGGCTTCACTATTTCCTCTCAAGTAATTTCCTTTCATAAAAAGCTTTCATTATGAAAACAAAACAGTGACTCCTACAGAAATGGCAAATCACATAAACTATATTAAGATCTTCTTACAGAAATGCGGCCACATAGGTTCTATTTTTAAATCTCTCCACTAAATTTATGATACACATACACAGAAGTCCTGTGCAAAGACTAAGAATGCTTTGCAAAACTGGGGTATTTTTGCAAGTAATTATGCTCTCAGGGAATACTGTTCTCTGCCAAACGCAGATAGAAGGCTGACTACTACATAGGTACATAATATACACACATATGAGTATATTGGCCAGTTGCATCCTTGGATGAAAAAGAAATGCCTGCAACAAATATTTTTTTTCTCATCACTGATTTGAGTTACCAATATTGATCTGTCAGCTCCAACAATCTTCAGTTTCTAGCCCAAACTTTTAGGTATCAGGTCTGAGACAAATTCACTGTTTGCACACAAAAATATTTTATAACACATACAGGTAATAGGCCAACACATACAAACACATGTTAAATATATTGGATGGACATTTTTTAAAAAGGTGGGGGCACACCAAACTGATGCAGCAAGTCTATTTGGGCATACATCATCCAGATGTTGACATTACAGCCTATGTCTGCAAATCTGTTTGCACTTGCTCATAGAGACATAGCTTTGCAAGGTAAATTGATGGATTATTAAAAAATATTCTAACACAGCTTTCTGTATTACAGATAAAGAAAAAAATCACTTCAGGATATTTTCCATCTTTTTAAAAGTAACCAGCTCACATCATAGCTACAGTATGTTATGTGCAATGTCTTTCTGGTGCAAATTGCTTGCCTAAGTAAGTGCAAGGTGCCTCATTTTTGGAAAGCATTAGAATTTAAAAGGAAGTTAGACAATTTCTTTAGAAAACGACACCCTGTTAAGAGCTAGAATCCATCAAAGTAACAGTGTATCTTTAGCATTCTATTCCACTAACAAAGGGCCAAGACACATTTCTATTCACAGATTATTATGAAAATTTTAAATGATGTTGCATTTGTCATTTTACCATTTACCACTACCACAGTTTGGAAGGATTTATGAGGATTTATGAGGATTTATGAGGCGAGAGCACTGAAACAATCAGACTGAATTAGCATGTTTGGACCAAAAAAAAAAAATTAAATTAACACCTATCTTCCCCCTGGTTCTTTCCAATAAGGCAAACTGCAAACATTTCAGCTGGCCTTTAAGATGACCTTAGGGTAAGATTTAAAAACAAATACTGACTGTTTAGTTTACCCTAAGCAAGAAAGTGCTGTTTAGTTTATAAATTGCTGAATATAACATGCCTGCTGAATATAACCTTTCAAAAGGTATACAAACCTTGAAGTTTGGCTGTGCAAAGCAGCGGGCTACTGCAATCATAGATGCAGTCAGTGGACCGGACACGCCGATGGTGGTAAGGAATTCAGAAATGTTTGGTGTGAGCCTGAATGGAACTGGGCGATTGGCGTCCAGATCCCCGGTAGCGTCATTGATGTCAAAGCGGAAGTAAGCCACGTTTAGCTTGCCAGTGTCCTGGATTTAAAAGCAAGATGCACACAAGTAATTAAAGGGACAGATTTTCATTAATGAAACCAAAAGATCTTGTGCTTCTGCTTACTGTTAATACCCAGAGTACAAGCTAATCCAACAGTTTTTCACTCTTTCAGTCACACAGTTTTTGATCAAAATAGTTACAATTAAAGGCATGCATGAAGTCAGGTATGTAGTTCTCTCAAAACATGTTCAAAACCACTTACTAAACACATTACTGTAATATCAAACTTAAGGAATTGGTTCTTCTGTACCATGATCTCCAAGGAGTCATGCAGGTAGACATCTCCATTCTCTATGCATCCCAGCTCTTGGCAAGCATTCTCTATGCACTGTTCACTGGGTAAGCATCTGAATGCTTATGTAGAGGGATTAAAGAATCTTAATTGCTATACAGAATACAGTCTTCCATGCATTAAAATGGCATTAAGACTGTAATATATACCACCTTTGCCCTACTAAGGCAGCAAGCCTCATTTTAAATTTTGGGTTAAGAAGAAAAAAAAAAATCACTATTAATAGGAGTTATACCTTGACATGATGGCAATGCTGAAAAGAGAACAGTATTTGAAAAGGGTATGCCCCTGTAAAGAAAGGAAGCCCTTTTCTTTTTTTTAATGTTTAATACAGAGATAGAGTCAAAGCAGTATATTTGAAGGAGGACTAAAAAGATAGATTTATCAGTCATTTACATGAGAAGTTCAAATACCTAAGAATGATTTTACAGACAAAGTTCTAAATTATCACCACAGAAGGTAGAGTTGATGTCCACAGGGACTGCAGATTAAATTACTACCTACATGATGGGCAATGACATGTAAATGAAAAGCCTACTGAAAAGCACTGTTAATTATATTTGTCGAATTAACATTTTGACTTATTTCAAAATTATAGTCCAAATTTCCATTTGATCAAAGATGACAGCATGCATCTACAATGAACTAAAGCATACCTGGGCAATCTGCAGCATTTCAGGGTTGAGTCTATTTAAATGGAAGATGAATTCTGCAAAGCCAATTAGGGCTAACTGAATGGTGAACATCTTCCGGAAAGTCCAGTAGTCCGTCGCGTTGGGGAACGTATGCAGAGCCCACTCCTTCAGCATGCTGCGTGGCACCATGTTGCTCTGGACCTCTTTAAGTATATCTCTGAGAACCTTCATATGAAAAACATCCATTGAAAGAATCTTTTTTAACATACCACTTTGCAACAGATAAATACGCCAAGAGCGACTAACAAACTTCTCTCAAGTCCTGAACCCCATTTCAGGAGAATCATGCTGAACTTGGATGCCTTCAATCCAGCACTGTTTCCTGACTTCTTTGTCATAACACACACTTTGTGAGTTCATCCTCTGCATGACTACAAAACATCCTTTATCTGAAAAGACTACATTTTTAATAAAGCTTTATAAGCATGACAACTGCAAACAGGCATGTCAGAAAACCTGACACTGAAATGTTGTATAATATGATTTGAAGTATCTTCTATTCAAGACTTTCAAGAAAATCAGAAGTGAGCTTAAGAGACATTCAGCTTATGATGCTGCACTTCCCCATGGTAAATGAACAGAACATTCATCACTGTCTAGCTTCAGTGAAAGCTGGATATGCACTTTGCAGCAACAAAATGAAATCCTTTATTTTAAGCATAATGGCAAGATTTGAAATTATACATGGGACTTATAAAGCATGTAACCTAAAGACAGGTCTTTGCATGGTTTCTGCATATACAGAGTATAAGGTAAAGGGGTTTTATTACACAAGATAGGAAAAGATATTGGGTAACTTTTATAATGTATTATTACAGCAAAGCTACCTCAAAACCACAAAAGATAAAAGCTGAGAGCTGTAAGTGAATGCTGTGCAATAGTTTTTCCCTAGATGTAAACATTTGCAATCTACCAAAATATTTCATTACTGTAGCATATACTAGCCTAATTAATTAGAAAAATAAACAAACAGGATCTGTTCTATTATACCATAAAGCATAAGAGTCATACTGACTTCAATTAAATGGCTGTTAAAGAGTTTCGTAACCTGAAGGAAAAATTCTAAAAATAGAAACACATTATGCAACAATTTTATTTTGTAACAAAAAAAGGCTGAAAAGATAGATTCTCTAAATGATGTCTGTGGTACACGTATAACATGCATTTTCTAATAGCTGTATTTGAAATGGGACTGGCATTTTGTGTAAGAATTTGCATTAACCTTAAGATTAAAAAATAAACCACAACCATAAAATAACCTTATTTATTGCAATTGGATGTTTGATGAAGGTTAAAGAGGGAGTTTTGTTCTTTCTGAGTACTATCATTTATCAGGATGAGATTACTCAACTGTTTTATTTGACTTAGATGAAATGAATTCACTGGCAATTTTAAGAGATACATTACAATCACACAGGGAAGCCTACATCACATTCCATGCTATAACTGCTTATGTAAAATTAGGAATGCTGTTTCTCACGTTATTAATGAATTATTTTCAAAGCACTATACCAAAGGCCCAAAAAACTATCAATGCCTTGTCTGTTTTCAGTTGCGGTTACAAAACAACCTAGAGTAAAACAAATACAGCTTTCTTAAAGCTTTCTGTGGTAATCTAAAACACAAAAGAAATATGAGTTCCCAAGAATACATTAAGCAAACCAAAATAAACTCCACAAAAAGATCAAAATACCAACTCTGCAAAATATACTTGTCTCACATCTAATGAGAGGTGAAGGGTCAGGGCAGGGGGGGCACTGGACACAGTACAGTAGGGCCCTCAGGAAAAGCCCTTGATTAATATTCATTGTAAATGCTAATACCTGATGACTGGCTTGAGTCCCCCGTGCTTGAACAGTCGCCAGCCTGTCGTAGTAACGAGAAATAGGGTTGTCATGCTCGATGCCCTTCTTGGCACAGCGCTGCTTATAGATCTCCACCAGGGAAAGAGAAGAGGGATTGTCCTCAACCAAACGCATCTGCGGAGAAACTGCTACGACACGGGGGACTAGGGGTAATTTGGGAAGCAGGGGGAGACACAGAGGGGATGGGACAGAGAGAGAGGAAATCAAATTACAAAAAGTTAATCCACAACCCAAATACTAGGAGAAAAACTAGTGTTCAAGTATCAGCCCTTAAAACACAACTGTGATAATCAATGGAAGTGTATTAAGAGAAAATCTTTATTACTACACTCATAACTAATTCACAAGCTCAGTTAAGAAGAAAGAAAGAAAGATAGCAGATTTTTATCTTAACAGAAACATCTCAACTACATTAACAAAAAAAATCGAGTGCTTGTTATTCTTCCTACTTCCTTTTATCTGCACAAGAGAGGGTAATAATTGGTTCAGATGAACACATATGCTGGTTTGAGAACCTGATTACGTGACACTGGCATTACATCAGTAAAAATCACTCTGAAGAACAAACCAGTAAACTCAATAGGATTTTTAAAGTAATTTAGAAAAATTGCAGGAAGAAAAATCTGAGCGTAGTTGAGGAATTATCGACATGTATTCCTCTACAAAGTGGTATTTGAAAATACCGCTTACTATTTGAAAATAACATAGGAAAGGCACCCAGGAAATATTCAGTAAGAAAACCAAAGCCACTGAGCTTTTCCTTGATGAAAAATAAACTTGCAAAAACTCTTTTTGTACTTTCATGGTGCTCAGCAGATGTATCATCCCACTGAGTCTTACATGCATCCCCACCTACACCCAGACAAGGCCTCTTCCACAGCTAGCTTTTCCAGTGACACTGTTTGTACTGTTTGACAGGAGCCTCCGGTTAGCACCAAAACTATTCTCTCAGAAGCTGTAACAATTGTCCTCAGAAATATAGGGAAAAGTTGTTTAAATGCTTTTAAAGTCATTTGATGTCATTTCTTCAGCCTTAAAGGAGAAAACAAATTCTGCAGAAGGAAGGGGTGTTAATGAGCTATTTCTTCTCATCTACTTCCATTAACCTCTGGCAGCAGAGAAAAGAATGTTCTTTAGGTTCTTTCAAATACTATCAAACCACAAGGTACAGAACTATTTCCAAAACCACTGTAGTTTTAAAAAAGCTCTCTGGAGAACATGTTACTTCACTAATCATGTTATATAGAGGATACATTTCTGCATCAATGGCCTTATTTATCATATCTGTCAAGGCTTTCTCTAATGCATTTCTGTTATTTTGACCTCAGAGTGATGCAAAATCATCTTCACATATGCAGAGATAACATATTCAGCTTCTGTTATAACAAATACTTTGGCTGGTACATTTTGGTCTTTTTTAAAAATACGTGTTTCTAGCTCTGCAAATGCAACTTGCATCGTCTGGCCACCTAAGATCATGACAGCAAGTACATGTCAACAGATACTATTATCCCAAAATGGAGAACTGATAAAACCATCCATTTTAAAAATATCATCTCAGCACTTTTTAAAAGGACAACAGCAAAATAGCAACTTTGTCATAGAGTCTTTGATTAAAGTTTCCCTTATCCATAATATATTCCCTGCTTAACAACCAGGAATTATTAGAATTGACTAATGCAATGTACAGAACTCACTTATATGAAGTTAATATGTGATTCATTGACCTTCTGAAAAGTATTTATATATTAATAGGAAAAACCACACAGCTATAAGCCGAAACTTGCCAACAGCCTCAGCATCTGGAAAACACCAGAGTTTACCTATTTTAAAGCCTTAGTATCTGAATCACAAGGAGATACGGATGTGGCCAGGCATAACTCATTTAATGAAAGAATTACTTATAATCGACACATGAAAAAGCCAGAATACACAAGGGAAGAGAAAGAATTAAGAATGTATTCAGCCTCTATTCACCGTTTCTATTTTGAAATGCTTACATAGCCTTTTTATTACATGACTATTTTGGCAATTATTACACATCAAAGCTGTTGGAACTCTCCTTAACACTCCTCATTAAGGCCTCCCTACCATTATGTTTAGCTCTGTAGCACTTAAGCATTTGCCATGTGGTGCCACTGGTGAAGTGCACACTCCAAACCAAGTAACCTTTTACAGGATCAAAGATGTACACTCAACAGGAGTCCTGCATCCCATATCTCGATTATTAATGGACTTTATTTGGCAACAACTAAGTAGTTGGTATGTATTCCTGAAAATAAATATCACTATGCATATATAGTTACTTTAAAAATTATAAACATATTTTCTCATGGCAGAGAATTCAGAAACTATATATGAAGTTCAAAGCTCTAAAGAAAAATTCCTTTATTCTTCTGTTCCATGGAAGAGGTTAAGAGAAATTCAATATTCATATATTGCAACTTGGGGAGAAAAAGTTTTGTTCTGTCCCTCCACTGTCTCCAAATGCTTGTTCTGAAGTATATATATCCATTTCCATAGCAACGGATCCAATGGGTATACCTCTGTCTTCTATATGTTACTCACAGCTGAACTTTAAATGATAAATGATGCGTGTAAATGCTTTGAAAAGTCCTCTAGATTGCATGCAATCAACTTTACTTCTTCAGAGGGGTGCTACAATGCCAGAAAAGTCTAATCACCTAGAGAGATACTAATTTACTTTCTGAATATTCAAAAACTTCAGTATTGGTCGTACTGTCAAAAATTTTAGCCATTATAATCATTGCCACGGATTTAAAAATAATACCGAAATCTCTTTTCAGTACCTGTGAAAAACAAATGTCTCTTTGTGGTTTCCTTCCTCTTCTCCAAGCAGGGGTTCAGAAGGCGAAGGAGCTGCAGGACCCGCTCCTCTCTGCGGGACTCTGTCAGGCAGGCGTCGTTCATTACCAGGTACGGGTAGATCTTCCCGTTGTGGCCTCGGATATAGAGTCTTCTAGCTGCAGTATTGTGTTTCTGAACTATCTCCACTCTGGGCATAAACCTGTCAGGAAGAAAGGGATATTAACACAACTGAGCTAAACTCTTTTGATATTAAAACATGATACAAAAAAAACCAAAACAAAACAGAACCAAAAGGAACAAAAAAATACCCCACAAACAAACAAAAAAAATAAGGCAGTGCAACTGCATTACCAGCTACAATTCTAGCCCATGTTTCTATTCTGTGGTCAAAAATCTCTCCTGTTTGATTCAGTTTGTTTTTATGAACCACAGTTCTTGAGCCAAATTCATCATTAGCTCAGACCTTTATCATTATTTTGACGAACAGCTCCTCTATTGACTACAATAGAACTAATCTCACCTTATACCAACAGAAAGGAAAACCAAATACACTCATCATACAACAGTACAGTTGCTTAGTGAGGCCATGAAAAATTACCACAGGATAAATCATAAAGCAATGGAGAAGGTTTTCATTTTCTTCTGTTTTCAGAATTACAACTACCAAAAGGTATTTTTAGGTTACCTTGCTATCTTGATGTAGTAATGTGTTGGCTTTGGCATAAGGAATTCTCCAGGTATCTCTACCTCTGCAGTTTGAGCCGAAAAATTACTTAGAAAGCGGCACTTTTCCTCTATGAGGAAGAACTTTGGAAGCTGCTTTGTTTTTGCCTCCAGAATTTTGATCCATTTCTTCAGTTTAGAGATAAGATTGTGAAGCTTCATTGACCCTGGCACACTGAAGTCAAAGTCTAAATGAAAAAAGAAAACAAAATACATTCTCAGCATTTCAAACTATTAACTGGGTATTTAACTATGAACTGTGGAAAAGGAATACTGCCAAGCAAGTTCAGCAGAGAAACATGGCTACCTAAATAATGAACTTCCCATGTTTTTTCTGTTTTACAGCCATGCAAACTCTAGACAAACAAACACAGTAACAGTATTTAAAGCAGTCACAGTATAATTGTCTATACACTGCAACCAGACTGCATAGAAAGACCAATCAATTGGACTGGATCATATCATTTAGAGAAAAAGTAAGCTTATTAAAAGTCTAGCACTACAATTTTCTGCCTGCTTCATTAGAAGTGATTTATTTATTTAAAAATCAAGGGAGGATTTTTAGAAGGGATGAAAGAGCCTCAGCTGACGATACAATGTAGAATGTGAGAGCAACTGCAGGACAAATAGTAAAACTTCTATTACTGTTATTCTCCTACTCCACACTGCAAGAAAATTCTCTTTATTCTTTTCTGGCTTAGCTAACAACTGTATGCTACCACAGGAAGAACAGACAAGACAGCCTAAGCAAAAATGGCAATATTATACAAACAGCCTGCTCTTTCCTTTGCAACATAACAGTATTGCAGCATGGAACTACCTCCTCTAGTCCATGTGCAAGAAAGAACTTTTTCAAGGTCAGTACATGGCCTTCAATACACTATGCAAATAATTCTGTAACACAAATTGCTGCAGTATCAACCACTTTCTGGGCCAGCCCCAATGCAATCTTCTCAACACCTGCTTTCACTACACTTTCAGAACACAGCAAATAAACAAATCAATAAATGTGTTTGAACTTCCCAAAAGAGGAAAAATTAACATATACAATTGAAATTATGGTGCAGTACTTCTGTACCATAGCAATGAGATTAAACACAATCAGATAAGAGAATGAACTGCTCTTTCTGTAAGCCCCAGTAGTTATGGCATCCCAAATTGTGCAAATTAACCGAGAGACTTGATTTTTTAAAAAAGTCATTTCTGTACCAGCGTCTAAAAGATGCCATTTTAAGTTCAACATTTTACAAGTGAAAAAGCAACAGCAAGAAAAAAACAGAAATACAGCATCGACGTTCTTTGAGATCTACAGCTAAAGCAGAACAAACAGCAACTTCATTAAAGTCTCAAAAATCAGTTTGAACCTTATTGCAGAACCTACATTTCAGCATGATACACACATACATACACACAAAGCACCTTCCTAAATTGACAAAGAAAAACCAACAAACAAAACCATCATGAGTGCTGTTCAGATGTGAAATTAATTTGACCACATAAATATGCTACAAGCATCTATCTGCAAGTATGCTAATAGTGAATTAAGTACATATGCACAGCAACTACTGCATACAAAATGGGGGGTTTTAACCACAATTAAAACCACTTTTGTCTCCAAATTATCTTCTTTACACGTACAGGATACTATTACCAAATAAAATAATGCAATATAGGATTCTTTTAATTTTGCTGTTCTGCTACTTAAAATATCAGAGAACACGTAAGCCAACATATTTCATTGTATATCTACAGTATGATACGCTGAAAGCTCTGCTATGCTTCTAGCTATGCTAAAAGATATAATCCCAAGCCTACCCTCTAGTGAGCAGTGGGAGTAAATCATTCCATGAAAGTGACAAAACTATCAAATTGTTTATCTCCTGAATCCCTGAAGTCCAGGAAAATATCTCCAAATTTCAACTAGTTTTTGTGCTAATGTGAATCACAAAAGAAATAAAAATATGCATTGATATATACATTCATTACAAAAAAGGTCATTTGTTTCACCATGAGAATAGTTCTAGTTTGTTGTCTAAATGCCCATTTTTGTAGTTTTGTTTTCTAGTGGCATACGAGAAAAACCAGGGAGTTCAATGAGTCCTTTTGCTCATGTCACAGAGAGCTCACCTGAGAAGAAAAATCTCTTCAGCTGGAAGAATGAGGAATACAAGACCAGACATTACCTGAGTACAAAGTCTTCCTGCTTTGTAGATATCTCAATCTACATAAACAGTATTTCTGTTGCAAACAAATCCACTTTTTCCAGTACCCACTACTGGAGAATATCTCAAGCTAACAGGCTGGTATAAAATACCTCACTGCTAATGCTGCCTTTGCCCAAACAGAACAGGAACTTTAAAGACCACAATATTTTACAGACTGTATTTCAACTGAGGAAGTTTGCTTTCTGTTCTCAAAGCTGCTAAAGATTTTATGATGTGATCTATGTATTTCAAACACATA
The DNA here is from genome assembly GCF_000691845.1 of Merops nubicus. Classification (NCBI taxonomy): domain Eukaryota; kingdom Metazoa; phylum Chordata; class Aves; order Coraciiformes; family Meropidae; genus Merops; species Merops nubicus. The sequence goes on from NW_008623821.1 coordinate 16,553, forward strand.
CCTTCATTCAAAGTCTTGAATGCCTCAGAAATTCCTACTGGAATCCATCCAACCCAGCATAATTGGCAGGTTTTTGCCACTCTCAATGAAAGGACTAACAGGGGGCACGATCTACCTGCCACTGAGACAGACCTGAAAAATCCTGATGGTTCTTAACACAACTAGATAAAGCTTAATGCTTTTTGAATGAGAGCTGTACCACCACTTCTAATGAAGCAACACAAAAAAAGAATAGAGTTTAGTTAGCAAGAGAAGAGTGCCAAACCCTCTGGCCCCCCAAAACTCTTGACCTACAGCATATTAACATGCCATCAAAAAAGCACAAACACCTCCAAAGACTTAACTAAAACAAACCCTTTCTGCTACACTGGCAGATAACACTTCTAATCAGTCAATGCTTTTAGCACAAGCAATAGCTTATTTGCAAGATTCTAAAGATTAATCTGACCATAGACAAAGCCGCTTAAGATAGTTCAGGACCCAAGGATCTTCAGCTGAAGAGCCAGGACACCTATCATGTATGATGCCACTTAGGACTGACATGTAAGCTTAGCTTTGCAGAGTTCAGATCCTTTGTACACAGCATACTGAGTTAAATTCAAGCATTCTCCAAGACAGAAGAGATGTCTTGCTTTTGAAGTTATTATTCAGACATGTACATGCTTTGTACTTTCCCAAAATTTCTTTATTTCACAAGAACTTTTGGAGAGCACCAACAAATATGAAAAAATCTCAGTGACAGTTAAGCAGAAATATGAAGCACAACTTCTGGTTTATCAGTCAGCTCCAGAAAACCCAGACTGCAAACACAAGACCCAAGGTCAAATGAGACACTAACTCAAATCTCTTCATCTGGATTTTCTGGATAACATCCTGTTATCTAAAAATCAGAAAGAAACTAAAGAAAGAGCTACCGAAGTAATGTTATGCTCATTCTTAAGACAGAAAAAAAAAAAAATCCTTTAAAAAGCTGAAAATTACTAAGAGAGCTCTTTCCCCTGCCCTCTCCACACACTTCAGAGAGATACTAGGACTGCAAGAAGCCTCCTTCTGATTACAGAGTTTCCATTTGCAGTAAATAATTCATTGTGCTGGGTGACAACTCTCAAGAAAATTATCCTGCCCTTTAAGGGTATATTTTGGAATTTTCCACTGGTATTCAGCTTGAGTGGAAAGATGGTTGCAGAAAGAAGTCAATCCAAACTCTAAAGTATCCTCTGCCCAGAAAATAACAATTGAGGCAGTTTTCTCCTTCTTTCACAGCTGAAAGAGCTCTCAAAGGGAGCATTTCTCAGCATTTGCCTGTTCTTTGATGTCAAAGGTTTAGCAGAAAAGAAGAGAAGGAACAAAGAACAGATGGTCAAAGAACTATGCATTTGAAGTTCCAGGGGCAAAAAAAAAATTCAAAGTAAAATTTGGTTCTAAAATATGTAGCATTAGGATAGAAAAAGATGACCTATCAAAGCTCCAATGGTCCAGACTAATGCAGACCAAGTATTTAGAATGTAAGAAATGGTGTCAGTGTCCCCAGTGCCTCCAAACAGGAATCAAGATGCAATTCAGATGTTGATTATGCAACCAAGCATAGTTGGTAGTGTCTATAAAACACAGCTGCCAACATTAATCTCAAAATAACTCAGGGAAAAGAGTTTACTCCAAGATAGCTCCTAAGCTTGGGTACTTTTGAAATGGAAGGCATCCACTGTAATTATCTATCCATCGGCTAAATGCAACTGGTACTGAGAAACAGAAAAACAAACATGAACCTTCTAGTGTGACAGAAGGACACAGAAGGCATGACTTACAAGGGGTTTCTCATAAAATAAAGTCAGCCTTTGCTATCTTCAGAACAGTCATTACAATCCTAATCTATGTACATTTTACTTTTATTACAAAATTAATAAAAAACTTCTTTTCATTTGCTGCATAATGAATTAAATTGTGAGAATGTTTAAGCATATTGATCAGTTTAGTTTCTCCTGTTTTCCCATACTTCATTTCTGAATTCAAACACTGAATTTATTACATTAAAATAAAATCAAATCTAGCAATAAGTAAAATAATTGTTTAATCCTGCAGACATTCATGTTTAATCATACTTTAAAAATATGAACTCTTTAACAATAAAATACCAAAAGTAATTACTTATTATTAAACTGAAGTTTACTGACGAACACGTTGCATTTGATGACTTATAAGATTTTTATGTCCAGGCCTATGTTGTTGTTCTTTGTTTTATACGTTGCTCCACATAATTCTTTATAAATGCTGCCATTAGATAGCAAACCCGAAAAAACCCTTAACTGACATTTATATATCATAAAGAAATGCAAAAAACCCACAACAGTATATAAAGACTGAAAATCCTCTCTATTTTTTAAATAGAAATTCTAACTGAGTTGTAATTAAACTTCCTTAGTTGTTTCTCTAGAAACATTCTGAAACAATAGCTTAGATTTTGCAGACTTAAGCCTGGTCTTGTATTTAGTTTTTCTTTACACCTTCTGAAACCCCTTCTATCTCTCTAAAATAAATAACAACTCAAAAATAACTCAAACCCAACAAAAATAGAGTGTATCAACAATGCTTAGAAGCAGTTAAAAAGTGACTATACTATTATTACAATGTAAAGACACAGGAAATATTATTGGAAAAGAGAAACAAGTCCAAACTTGTATCAAATGTAGAGTATTTTAGTTGGAAGAGACCTACAAGGATCACCTAGTCCAAATGCCTGACCAATTCAGGGCTGACCAAAAGTTAAATCATGCTGTTAAGGGGATTGTACAAATGCCTCTGAGCCACTGACAGGCTTGGGGCAGCAATCACATCTTTCTAGGAAGCTTGTTCCAGTGTTTGATCACCCTCTTAGTAAAGAGATGCTTCCTCATGTCCAGTCTGCAGCTCCCCCTGGAGCAGATTTGAACCATTCCCATGTGTCCTATCACTGGATAGCAGGAAGAAGAGCTCAGCATCTCCTTCCCCACAACCCCTCTTCAGGAATCTGTAGAGAGCAATGAGGTCACCCCTTCAGCCTCCTTCTCTCCAAACTAGGCAAAACCAAAATGCTCAGCTGTTCCTCACAGGATGCGCCTGCTGCCAACCAGCACCTCCAGGTCCCTTTCTGCAGGGCTGCTCTCCAGCCACTCCCTTTCCAAAGTATACTTGGGCCTGGTGTTAAACCCTTCTGAGTACAGAATCTGGTACTTGGACTTGTTAAATCTCATGCCCTTAATCACTGCCCCATTTTTTTTTCTGCCCTGTATGCTTCCATTATAGACATGAAATGTTTCTGCTTCCACTTCCCTCCCTAGTACACTTCATCCATTAAAAATTTAATCATATGGTTCACGACTTTTATTATCTGTCATCCAACTGTTGTGCCTCAGAAAGGACATCATGCAATACATAGCATGCACCAGACATGGAGGTGATATCTACAAGAGAGCTGTCCAAAAGATTCCTATCAGTTCACTCATTTTCAAAAGATTATCAGTAAAAATGCTTGAAAAAACACCACAAGTCTACTTGTCCAACTCTCTAAATGATCAGTAGCTATGTCAATCTCAAATAATTTTAAGTTAATGCAACTTCATGCAACTTAGAATTCTAAAAAGAGTAACTTTTCAATGCAAGATTCACTTTCACAGAGGAACCAGCTCGATGTGGAAAGTGGATGGTTTTTGCATCATTATGAACGCTGAGATGATAAGAGTTATAACTCATTGCAGAACCATCTAACTCAGACTCTGCCTAAGTCAGCCAATAGGGTAAAGAGAAAAGTAGATGCAAGAAAAAATTAAAAGCCCACATTGTCACAAAAATTCTACTTTTCCAGTGTTGAACAACCAGTAAGTCTGAACTCTTCTGTTAAAAAAACCCAACCCCTATATTTAACTATTTATTTTTATCTTATTCTACAGTTATCTTTAAGGAAAAGCTAATGTAGTTTAGATAGATTAATGCAAAGCTCAAAATCCTGGCAATCCAAAATACTGATGCCAATCAGTGTCACCTCCTGTCACACATAGCTGCAATGCCCTAATACTTTTCACCAAATATATCAAACCACACTTTCCTGTACACAAGCTTTACTTAGAATTTTAAATCAGCATCAGATACCCAAACATGTAACTCCACCGATAAAGAGAAAACAAATGAAGCAAAAATGCTTCTTTCCTTAAGTATCTTTTTTATTAGATGAACCAATGACTTTGATCACAATTTACCTAACAGTGACTTGAATTTGTGTAATAGGGTTTTCATCATCTGGTTAGCCAAAACACTGAAGTAATCTTACTCGTTAAAAATATGTTACTTTGAAAGCCCTCACACAATATTGTCAGTTTGGAATTCTAGTGTGAAAACTTCATCAAATTATGGCATCACCTTAAAACAGAGATTTTTATTGTGCCTAATCTATAGCAGATAGTTCTATGCAAATTTCAAATATATTATAGCAAATAATCTCATTTATCTTTAAACACCTGTGTGACTTAACCAAGTTTTAGGTAATAAAGTTACAACAATATACTCATTCTCTATGTTAAGGTCTGATTTTCACTTGAATTATCTGTATTATTCCACAGAAGGTTGGAGAAAACTATTTCAAGTTTGGTGAATGACAGAAAGTATTTTCTCTCAGGAAAATTACCGGGAGAAGAAGAAAAAGAGAGCAGAATGCCTTCACAGTTTAACTTCAGTGGAGAAATTCCTCCAGAAATCAAACATAAGATTTTTAAACACTTTTTACATATTTACCTGTTGTAAATTGCCCTTTTAGCTTCTGGAATACAGGATCTTGAGCAGTTGCCTGTGCTCGCCTAGCTAGTGACTCTGAGGCTGCACTAGAAAACATGGTGGACACATTAGAGACATTCTCAAGACCTACTCCAAAAGTGCTGACTAACTTCTTGACAAAATTTAGTGTATGAGGAGTGATTTTGGCATCCGAAACAGCTCCACTTTTCTCAAAGGCAACCGAATAGCACTTTGCCAAGCCCTGCTGCAGTTGTCTAAGAACCTAGGGATAAAAACAAAGACAAAACAGTCAGGAAGATCAGGCCTTCTGATTTGACACCAAGTATTTCTTCCCACACTGCACTTTATGTAGTAAAGTTATCCTCTCAGAAACATTTACTTAAAGCTGTATTTTTAAATTGCATTGGGGAGTCAATTAGAATGACAGCACTGATTCTTAGTAGCACCATAACTGAGCAAATGCAGCAGTGGAAATGCAGCATCACTGTGCACAGCAGCCACGGTTTAGATTACATCTTTTGTGATATATTAGAAAATTATATGATACAAGGAATCCTTCTTCAAACAAAGCCTGTGCTAGGTAGACAGAACAGAACAGTCTGACACTTTGAGAGGCAAATAATAAAAGCAGAGTGGCACATCCATCTGCTTTCTGTTATAGTTCAAACTTGGGACAATAATCACCACCTGCCACAGACCACCAGATCAAAATGGAAACTGGTATTGGAGAAACTTAGCACAGGAATATAAATATTCAGTTAGCAGAAGTAACAGCTGAAATCCTAGAGGCATTCATTAAATCAGTAGTTTTGGGAAACCTCTGTATTGCTTCCGGAAATAACCAAGTTCCTTAGAACTCCAGTCAGAACAACCACTTCTACAAATACACCAGTTTACTAATCAAAACCAATAGTTATGTTTTAACATTTAAAAATAATTCTAGATAAGTATCTTGCAGTTAACTTTTCCTTAGATGATACATACATGTGAAGGTATATTAAAGCCAAATACCTCTTCATGCCAATTCTCTCTAAACCAGACCATCTGATCTACAATGCCTTCCAGGGAAGACAGAAGTGTTGGATGCAATTCTCGCTGCATATGCATAATCCTGCTGCATCTCCACATTGGTGCAGTGGCTCTGATTGGCCCAGGGTCTGAGGCAGAGTGGGACTGATTTCCAACCGAGCTTGGCTGTTGTTGCCCAGAATCTGAAAAGTGGAAAATTTAGAAAAATAAAAATTACCTTTCATAATTTTGATACCTCTGCATGAAATAAAATAAAATGTTCCAAGAATTTGCTTTAAATTTGTATTAGGTGTTAATCGTGATACCTACTGAATTTCAGAAAACTTGAGAAAATTTGGGTTTTTTACAAAGAAAATTCTGCTCCAAATGTTGTTCAGCAGTACAGACTTCCCAGAGTCAGAGCAATACAAACACTCTTCAAAAACACAGGAGACACAGCCCTAGCTTCCACACCACCTAACCATGCTCCTGAAGTAATTGACATTGTTTCATATATGATCAAATTATTGAAATTATGGTGGCTTTGCTCTCCTCTTTTTGGGGAGATCTCTTCACACTTAACTGAGGAATAAACAAGCTGTTGCCAACAACACACAAATTGTCCTAGAGTGCATCTTTTAGAACAGCTGATCTCCAGCATTCCAATTGCATCAGACGGTGACTAAGTGCAGAGTTTTGCTTTATTAGATGACCCTACACTACTTCCACAAGCTATTGACAGAGCTGTAATTCGTGGCAGAACCACTAGGAAAACATTTTACTGATAATCACTAACTGCACATGTGGCAACACCAAGAATTTGGCTCAAAAATCTGTCGCCGGATATGAACATAGTGAAGAATTACAATATGTGGGCATTGGTTTCTCTAAAGGAGCACCCCAAGAAAAATAAGGTGTTGGCGAACCTAAAATTTACTGAACTTGAAAATTAGCGTCCTTGCAGAAATTTGGTGAACTGATTCCCAAGTGAAAAGGGTAACTAAATAAACAATGCACTTTGTAACAAAGAATACAGAAGGGAACGAAGAGTTCTTTCTTCAAGTGGATCTCTTGGGATTCCCAGGAGATTGCACAGGACAAAGAACAACTACATTCTTTTGACAGCACAAACCTAAACAGGATTTGTTCTTGAAAAAAAAAAAGGTGTTGTGGAACTTGCTTCATCTTTTCCCCACCTCCCAAACATTTCTTCAAAGTCAGAAGTGATTTTGTGTAGATTCAGATGCTCATTTCACTTGAAAATTCACCACAAGAAGCTATCGTGAAGATGTTAAAGTACAGATTACTCAAAGGAAGCAGTTTACCTGACTTCAATTACATGAACTCACATTTTCTTTAAGTTAGTTTTAAAAGTTTAACTCATTTGAAAGGACATGGAATATTACAGGATTCATGTTTCAAATCAAATTATACTAGAACATCTTAGAAAACTATGATGCTTTTCAGTATTTGTAATCCAAGGATTTCCTACCTCTCCACCAATTTTTAAAGATAAAAGTCCAATAAAGACCAAGTGATTCTCAATAATTAAGGTGACATGCAAATGAAGATTTAAAGTCTTCTTGGTGAACAGTTTGTTCAAGAAAATTCAAGACAGCTCAAACCATCTGTGGATGTAACTTCACAGAAACAAATGCAAGCCAGGTTTATCAAGAATGTTTTCCTCAGCCTTGTTAATTTGTTATGTTTTCCAGACAATCTACTTTCCTAGTAAAATCAGGTGAAACTCAAAATAATAACTAAGTTAAAAAGAGCCCAAACAACAGGATTAACATCAAGCTCACCGCTTTTGTAGCGCTCTCGTTGTTCTATCTTCAAGGTCAAATAGAGGGTCCTGATAGGGAAGTAGACAGCTTGGGGATAGACTCTCCCCACCTGTTTGGAGATACACAGACACATATTGCTCAGCGAAGGAAAAGCAGGTATAGATCAGATTCTCCTTGCAAATGACTGCAATTCAGTAATAACCAGCCACTTGTTTTAAATAACAGCTTATGAAAAACTACAAAATTAAAGATTCTTTCACTAACAGAAGCTCAAAGAGGATGAAATGGTAACTCCCTACACACACTGTTAAAGCATTACTTAATTAGGGCTTCCAGATCATATTGCCTAATAAACTTGAGAACAGCATAATAGCAGAGTACCAGCTGGGCCAGCTCAAAGGTCTTGCTCATGCACATAATGGAAGAAAAATGGACAGAATGACAGTGTCTACTCTTTAAATCAAGCCACAATTCCCAGTGAGCGCCGTGATACTTGATAAGAAGGCCCATTAGAGAGTAACTTTACTTCATTGTGGCACTTAATGTAAGAGGACACCAATTTCACCTCAGAAAAAAAAAAAAAAAAAAGATGGCTTCCATTAAAGAGAAGCTAAAGAGAGATTAGCATTCAGCATCTCCTTTAAACCTGTAAACCTTGGCATCTACTGAACAAGAGAAATCATGTGTCCAAGTACTATCCACAAAAGAGCACATCTTCAGACATGATTAGAGGCTTCTCCAGCTACAATTTCACTAAATCATGGCTTCTTTCTCCATCCAAATGGGTATGGTAAGTGGTAGAAATTTTGCAATGGCATTTAACTGTTCAGTAATGTGATATTTATGGCAGATTATTAACCTGACATACATATGCTTCACGCTGTAATTCAAGAGTAAATTATTTTAAGAAAATTGTAAGGTTTAGGTTCTAGTACTTGTGGAAACAGAAGACAGACTATCTTCTGCAGACAGAAGTGGGCTGGGGTACAAATTACTGCGAGAGCTTCATATGTTCACCTGTACGTTAATAGGACTTCAATTTTTTTACATTAACCTGAGTGAACAAACATCAAAATCATTCCAGGCTGTGCACACACTAAAACATAGCTGAAGTTAGACCAGAACAGTTAACAGCTTTGAAAATGTGATGTTTGAACCCTGTTCACAGCAAGCAATAACAACACAATATCTAAAAACACCTTAACAGAAAGATGTCACTTATTCTCCCTTAGTCTACAGACATGCTTACACCAGCTTTACACTGAGACACAGCTACACGCTCTGGTCTTAGATTCTGCTCCAGAGCTGGCAGCAATAGGCACTAAAATCTTAAAATCCCAAAGGAAGATTAATCAAACCTCATATCTGTCAGTTCAGAGGTACAAATCCAGGAAGTCAGTTTCTTCTTCTAGCTCCCTAAAGCTTATCCTGCTTTGTCTAATTGCTTGTCATGCCAAACTTCAGGTGAAAAGTTATGAAGCCCCAGTAAAGATTTCTGATGGTGACAGACAGGGCCTTGTTAGTTAAAATTAAGTTTAAAAAAAAACCAAAGCACTAATGAAATTGTTTGCCCTTTAGTCACTAAAGCTGACAATTTTTTATCCCTAATCCTATGTTACAGGTATTTAACTATGGATTTTTAAATGTGTTCTATAATATTCAGAAAAATGTAGTAAATAAAACTCCAGAGGGAAAGCTATGCACATGCACATATGGCATACAATTTCACTGGATTTAATCTCATTAAGTAACGCTCACTTTGAAATTTAAGTTATTCTACTTATAGAGAGAAATTACTTTTTTTTTTTTTTAACTCTTCAACAGTTGCAAAGAACAGCATTTTTAAAGCTTGGCATTTTCTTAACTTGCTTGGAAAAATATTTGTATCTCATCTCAAAAACAAAGATTACAGACAATAAAGAATGAGTGATTATTTTCTGTACCTGACTAATGAGGTTCAGAAGGAGTTTGCCCTCTGAGCCAACCAGGCATGTCAACAGCTGTGGAATCCAGGCCAGCCACTGAATGGGTGGGACACCAATACAGTACTTGTCTACTGCATCAGCTAAGGTGTTCTTATCATCATCAAAACTCAGGAGCCAAAGAACCTGAAAGAGAATTTAAAGAGGACACCTCAGTGCTTAAACTCCAAGACTCTTCAACGATTATGATGCACAAAACCCCACAGATATTTTATTAACATGATAGTGGCAGCCTTGCAAGTGTTAAAGGTGCCTCAGATATAAGAACTCGCACTCATTATGCCTGGCTAGTGAAATTTTTACCCTTATATATAATATTTAGAAGATACAAAAAATAAATATACATTTACTATTTGCTACAACACCAGACAGAAAAAAAAAGCTAATTAACATGACTGAACTCCACAAATTCTTTGGGTTTTTGGTTGCAGAAGGGGTGCAAAATGAGGCAAGTTTACAGAACCTAAAATATGCTATTCAGATAAATTGACTTTGATGCAAGAATCCAAATATTTCTTTGGGTGTTTTCAATTATTTTAACTGCCTACCCCAATGATACCTTTTCTATAGTTTAATTTAAATGCAAATATATTAAGCACTGATTAAAAATCACTAACAGTTATGCCACCAAATAGGGAGAATAATAAATTTCACAGTATTACCGAGGCCATCTGTAATTTAAAAAATATTTTGTGTGTATTTCATGTTCAAAATAGTCTTCCACAGTCTGCTATCATTGTTAAAATTTGCTTTATGAGATTAAAGTATATATCCCCAAACTGAGAAATACAAGCTACAAAGACCTTTTTTTAGCAGAAATTTTGCTAAATTAAGAGTAAAAATTTACAGAAAACACTTATTTGGAATCAAATGCAATACTGCATTAGAAGTTAGTATGAATTTTCCATAGTAATGATAAACAGATAGCAAATTAATATTATTTTCCAAGGACTAAAGGATGCCTTTCTGAAGATATTTCACTGCATTATATAGTTGAAATGCTGGACGTGATTGTTCCCTTTCTCCCACAAAAAGTTCCATACCTGAAGAAAAGCCCAGATAACCCAAGGAAGTAGAAAAACCCAAGATGAGTTATGTGCAGTGACCCCATAGCAACCACATGCAGAATTTGTCCCTAAATTAAAGCTCTCTATCAGCGATTGCTATTTCTCTAATTGCACGAATTTGGACATGGAACGTTATTCCAGCCCTCCTCTGAAGGGGCTGAGCTCTGACTCTTTTATACACATCCAGACCTTACCTTTGCTAGGTATTTTCTTGACTTGCTCTCATTCTGATGCCGACAGGCATGCAGGTAGCAGGTAATGGCAGACACCCCCAGATGCAGCTGCCGTTCCTTCACAAAGATATTCTCCAGGTAGTCACCCCACATGGCCCACGCTTTCACCAGCACGTCATGCATCTGCACAGCTGCAGAAAAGGCTTTGTTTGCTTCCTCAGACCTGCATCATGGCAAGTGAGAATAATAGTTTTATACTAACAAAAAGGGAATGAAAAAAAGCAACATTGGGAAGATCTCATATTAACTGTCTTCTGGAGGATCACATCTTATATTTTTTTCATTACTTCGGTGAAACAACAGTTACAATCAACATTATCTGGAAAAAGTCAATTCCTCATCCCCACAGCTTTAAAAATTCATTTTTCAACAGGAAATGTTAAGGAATATGAAGGTTAATCACACGGTTCTTGGTAACTGAAAGATTTTTTTGTCTGATAGTCTTCTGAAGTCTTTTCAACGTTTTCTTAAGTGTTCCAAGTCCAAGACTTGGTATGATTCTTCCCAATATATATACAGCCCTTGAATTTATGTAACTTTTGAGGTATAAAAATAAAGGATGAGAAAACTCACATACGCATTACTGAAATTAAAAGACTTTTAAATCATTCCAAGAATCCTATTAATAGAAAGTGCTTCACTTCTCCCTTACAGAATAAAAATTTAAATAAGCCATATAAAATCAACATTATGCTTGTTTGACTAATTTTTCAAAATTAACTGAAAAGTATTTTTTATATAAAATTATTACCTTGGAGGATTATAGTGATAAAATAAAATTACTATCTATTTAGACAAAAGTACGTATTAGTTTCTATGTTACATTAATATGTTATTTTCTTTCAGAGGCTTTCTGCATCCTAGGTGGAGGTTTTGAAGTGAACTACCACAGCAGCAGCCTGACAGATGACTTTCTATCATCACTTCTCCTTTACAAAAAGGGGACTTCTCAGTCGCTTTCCTTTGCTCCTTCTCTACAATCCATCATTTTTGACACTTGAGATGACTTTTTAAAAATGGCTTCTATCACCTTGCTCAGCAAGTGGGCAACACAGAGGGATGCAAGAGCAGAGGTGACCTTTAACTTCCAGTTTAGGTGAAACACAGGTAATCAGTAGTCACACATTGGCAGGCTCGACACTGCCACTTTTCCCAGGAGTAACCTTCCTAAATTCTGACTTCAGCTGCAGTACTAGAAAATGCCTGTGTGATTTTTGGTAAGATTAAGAAAGCTAAGTACATCAGAACCATGTTTTAAACAGAAACTTTTACCCATTCTATTCTGCAAAAATGAACAGAAACAGTTTGGCTGCCTTTTACCTTATCTGCATGAATTTAGAAAAAAACACACATTTAAAAGATGGGGGGAGGTACACTTTCTTTTCTTTATGCCTCAACTGAAACTAAGCTCACTTATGGCCATAAAAAAAAGCCCACTGCACTTTCCAGCAAAGTAATTGCATTCTGCCTATTTAAAATTCTCTCTTGTATGCACAGAAGAAGGTATTCATCATGTCCTGACTTAAATTGCTATGTGAGGTTGTGCTGTAAAGCTTAAAGCCTGATGGATTTCATTCCCTAAGTGTCCACAATGTAATGGTAAAGGAATTATTCCACTCACATGTAACATGGAACAATACAGCCTTTAAATACCACACATATTAAAGCTGTTGAAATCTAAAGGGGTTTTTGTATCATCAAACAAAATTTGACTGCTATTTGTTTCCTGAATTAAAAAGAGATCTTCCTCAAAATAGTAAGATGCCTGTCAGCACAAAACAAAAATTTTACAAAAGCAGTTGTGAGAAAGCAAGGCTAGCATCTAGGTGTTTAATTGCTGCAATGCATGATGCTCCAACACACCTCATTAGTCTTTTCAATTCAGTTAACTGAAAACCTATTCATCCTGCTTATTCCTATCTTACCCCTTGAAATATAAAACTTATTAAAAATGGACTTATGCAGAGTTTGCTTTAAGTAATTCTTTTTTATAATACTTATCAGTATGACCAACAATCATATCTTCAACCTGCAAAGGAACTCTCCTCTAGACATTTACTTTCTTATAAAGTTGTGACAAATTTTAGTTTGGTATAAGCACCTAGAACAATTTTCCTGCTCAAATACTGTGCTGAAATACTTCAGCTGCATTTTTCTCAGATGTGTGCTAGTGCCTCTTCCAGCCAACATACATACTTGTTAATCTGTGCCAAGAACATCCCCTTCAATGCATAAAACTCAGCAGTCATCTCCTTGGTGAAGTACTTCAGGTTGGTTGATTCAATAACTTCAAGACCCTGTCAAAAATAAGTCTTAGTAAGAAAAGCCTTTTAAAGTAGAAGGTTATATTAAGATGAAAGTGCCATAAAACAACAGCCAAAATATTCTATTGAAATTTAAATAGCATAAGCTTCTAGTATATAATTTTCATTTTAAAAACTCTGGAGTGACAACAGTCAGTCAACAGTTTCCACTGGCCTATGCAAAACTATTAGACACTATAAACAACATTCATCAGGTGATAGCTTATCCTTTGCACCTTGTTTTTTTGTTCTACTTTTATTATTATTTATATTATATTACACTATTATTACAAGGTCCCAGTTTGCTGGCCTTATAATCATATGTCAGTGGGTTTTGCCTACAATCACATTTTCTCCCTTCCTTTTAACAAACAATTTCCCTTCAGTTTGTCAGCATTCACCACTCACGAGTCAGACACTCAAAACTGACTCAGAGCTTCAGTTAATCTTGCAATAGTGTTGTTTCTTCCAATTGCAAGTATTATAATTTTTGAAGTCCCTTTCATTTATCCGTCTTGTACAATTTCAAAAAATGTATTTCCACTTGACTTTTTACTCAGCTGATTTTTAATATCCTCACATTATTCAGTTTAAAATGGACAAAGACTGCTTTTGATTAAGAGCATTGCTTAAAACACCCCCCTATGCAGGGTATAACACAGCCAGTGAAATTCAAACCCTCCCTGTGCAGAGTCAGTTTAATTAAATCACTGTGATGGCCCCTGTAATTCTCCCACGTTCCAGCAATAACTGAGAGATAAAGCTTCTGTACCTGCATGCATTCATTTTTGCCCATGACTCCAGCCAGCTGCAGGTAACATTTAACCTGCTGGCGGATCTTCTGGAAGCAGTCCACGATGGGCACAGTTGGAATGGTGTGGATGCGACTCAGGATATCCAGCGCCACGTTGACCAGCCCTTGTTTTCGGGCTATCTTCCCATACTGGATAATTGCTGATGCAGAAGCATGAACTCCCAACATGGCATTATTGGAACTGGGATCATGCTGAGAACTGTTCTCATATGCAGTTACAATGGCTACAAATAAAACATGAAATGTTTGTCATTATAAATGAAATTATATATACAGCAATATCTTATACAGCAATGCATATGAAATGATGGCTTAAGACAACGAAACATTTAAGTGGAAATTGAATAAAAACAAACACTTGACAAAATCAATAACATTCCTGTATGTTTAAATAAATAAAAAAATACTAAGAACTTATGGCAAACAATGTGTTGTCTGGAAAATTACATGATGAATGCATGCTGGACCAGGCAGTTTTACCCTGGTAATGATGTTGTCTCCACATGAAAATGCTGCTCCAGTGGGATAAATCATCTGACACAATAGGTAACCTGTTCCTCCAAGTCTTTACAACAGTCTTCATATCATGTAAGCTGTTGTTCCTCCCCAGATTAGTTGGTTGCAATCCTGCATTTATTTGGGCAGCTTCTTGAAGTTCAATTATTTGCTGTGCTGCCTAGAAAACATTAAACAATACAAATAGCACAAAGCATAGTACAAAGGGTTGGCCAATCTCACTGTTAGCAAAAGGTGCCTATGAAGGATGCCACCTTTAAAAACATCAAGTAAAGATGACACTATTTATGCTGTTTCAGGGACCTGCCTATTACCTTTAACCAATCTCATCATTACAAAATGGCAAAAAAACAATAAGATTGGTTCAAAACTGTAGTTTTGCTGTAGTAGAACTCACAGAAAAGCACTATTCTTATATACACACATACACAGTATGCTAAATTCAAGGTTTGAGTAAAAATGCTGACCTTAAACAATAAAACCCAAAACCAAAACTTACTAGCATAAATTCCCTGGTCATGACTTGACTTATTGACAGAAATCTGAATGCACAGAAATACTATGTTCATGCTCCTGAGGGTGTTACTTTAAGATATTCTGCCAAGACCTTAGCTTTGTGAAGTTAACAAGGTTAGAATGGTTTTTCACTGGCATCTACTATCCTCAAAGTAATGAGAGGACCAAACAGGAGATGGCAGTACTCTCAAGTCTACTATAGGCAGCAGACATTTTGTTAAAACTTAACAACCTGAAGAGAAGACCCACAAACTTTAGTGGAATTTAATTACCTGTAGTACAATAAAAGCAATGTAGTATTCTCGAAGCTACCACTTGGCAGATAACAGTTGTATTCACTGTTAATCAACCAAATAAGATAACTATGTGGAGGGAAGGAGGGAATGGGAAGGCAGTCCAAATTTACAGAGTGAAATATCTTGAAACAAATTAAACAAAGTAATATTTTCCTACAATCGCCTCAGTATCAGCTCTCACAATAGCTTAACCTTCATCCTACACCCATAGATCACGTAAATTTAATTTTCTCACAGGTATTTAATCACATACTATCTGATACTAAAAAAAGTAATTACTGGAGTGCAAATTCATGGCTGCATTTGCACCTCTGTCAGTCAGCCAGCAACTAATTTATCATTTCTTCAGGAGGGATATATTCATATTAGATGATTTTAAAAGCTTGTTTTAATTGATATCTGAAAGCATTTAAACACTTTATTTAGCAATACTAACCCTTTCATGCTGCACATACTGCCATTCTTAGAAAAAGAAAAACGTGAAGTATCAGTCAAAACTTAGCAGGAGGGAATTAAATTAACCAAGAAGCCTTCTAGCAGTATTGTAGCAGCTCAAACAAATGAAACGTTGTACCCCTTCACTTGACAACTGCCTCTCAATATGGAGAGCAATATATTCAATATTCACTCAATATGCACTTTATCTGATGCATCAATTCATGGTGTAAGACCTGAAGGTCCGGGCTGCTGTGTGAGCTCCACCCACAAGTGCAGCCATGTTAGTGGAGGTTCCTCAGACCATGCAGGTTTAGTTACCCGGCAGTCACACCGGGCAGGACACGCCGAGTGAAACTACTCATCTCAGACAGAATGACAGAAGCCACTATAGCACACAGAACTCAAAGCAAGGTCCTCTGCACTTCCATACATGAGGTTCATTCCTAGTTCTTTGAGCAGTGGTCTATCAAGAAATGCATCCCTGTTATGAAATTTCAGATTGTGATGCAGTGAGATATTCCAGAATTTGTCCCCAGAGATGAAAGGTTCCCACAACAGTAGTAAGAGCTCATCTTCATCAGGTACAGGCTTATTAGGACACCTGAACAGCAACACAGGCAGACTAAATGATAACAGAATGGCATGTTTTTGCCAGATCATATACTGCATGACAAACTGAACACAATCCTGCCCAGTCCCACTTCCACATTCTGGCTGCAGCTGTACAATACATATCAGAGGACACAAGGGTCATTTTCAAGAAGCTTCTGGAAGCCTCATGGCCACATCCCCAAAAAAAGAGTTTAGGCACCTACTTCCATTTAATTATGCTTGGCAATAACATCTATTATCAAAAAAAAAAAAATCTCTTAATGTTGCAAAATGAATTATTTACATAATTGAATCCAAGAGAAAAACAAAAGTGTTGACATTTCATAGGTTTCAAAAGGCAACAGGAGCCCATTTTTGTTATGGAGAAACATGTGTAGAAGCTGCAACAGACACAAAGCCATGCATTTTTCACTATGTAATACACGTTATTTCATCTCACATAATTAAACTGCATATTCTGTATTATCAGAGTTGCACCAGCTGCTTCCCAGAAATATTTCTGGATGTCTGAAAAAAAAGTGGTCTCTCGTTCTTACAAGCTCTTCTAGGTAGGGCAAGAAACAAGTACTTCTCCCTAATTCTCTAAAGTGGACCATTTGTGACTAAGATGTATGTGAAAGAAAAAGAGTAAAAGCACAGGATTTAAACATGTCTTGTCATGAAATTGAATTGTCAGTGTTACATGAACAAAATAAAAGATTTCTCACCACAAAAGCAAAGATGTATGTGGTGTACAGCATCTTAAAATCAGTTTACATTTAAACAAATGCCAGAAAACAGTACATTCTTTACCCTCAATATTTAAGGATTCGAGGGCTGAAGTATGGTGCACTTAAATAAGCACTAGGAACTTGTTCAGCAAGGATTAAAGTAATCTTTTGTTTTCCTTATTCCAAGCACACTCCCTTAATGAAACAGAAAGGCCCCTCTTCAGAGCAGAATGCTTTTATGATTCAGAAGCAGCTAGTGAGCTCTACCTTTTCCTAGAAATGGGTGGCAGAGTAAAGAAAAAAGTAAATACATAGAAAAATAGCACCAAAAAAAGATTAGTTTTACCCATTCTCTGTGTATGGACTAGGTTATCCAACTGGAAGCTTACTCATCCTTTTTAAGTCAAGGATTCAAGCATACACACAAGAGTTACTCTGAAATCAGAGCTGTTAAAAGTCATGTGCAATATATGGCCATAATTTCATAGGACAGCATAAAATTCAAGTTAGGAACTTCTTCCCTGTATTAAATTATCTTGACAAAGAACTGAGTTACTTAAGATTAGGTAATACTCAGCTCTTAGCTTTTTTTTTTCTACATGTTTTGTGGGAGGTGCTGGGGGTTTTGTTTACTTGTTTTTAAAGTTCCTATAACCCCAAATTCATTAGCTGTCCTCATTTCATTCTGGACAGGACAGCCCAGGTCTTTATTGCCAGAATTCTGCCCCTACTTTAGGAGGAAGCTTCTCTCAGAACCACATGCTTACTTTGTCCATTTATTCCAGAAAACATATAGATCTCTTTCAGATCACAAAGTAGCTAAGGCCACAGGGCTCCATCCACTTCTGATGCAAGGAGTCCCCTCAGTTCACCAAAAGGCCCCTGACAGAGGTTACCACTGACTCAAATCTCCTGGCAGACCTACTCACACAAGTGCTTCACAACAGGAAGGAATTAATCTGAACCAATTGGTTGGAAGAAGTAACCTTTTCACACAGCTAGATTTGGACAATGCACACCCACGTGTAGACAAGGAGCATTACTAAAATATGGCCTTCCACTCCATCAAAGAGCTTCTCCTGCCTGCAAAGACCACTCTTCCCAGATCACAGAAGCTCTCAGTCAGTGAAGCAATGTGATTCAACATGGGAATTCTTTTTACAGCAGTACTGTAACAGTGTCGAACAGAACGTGCCAAAAGGGCCAGCTGGACAACTAATAAAGCTGAAGACCAATGCACAGAGCTTTGAGGTACACACGTGAGTCTATATAAAAAAAACCACTCTCCTTTACAGTAGAACTTGTATACGGTTAATCCCCTGTCCAATGAGAAATACCATACACTAAATTCCATTATATGCTTCATATTCCTTCAAATATTGGGACTTCTTCCTACTTCCTTCTGCTGATTCAAATCAGAACATTTAGTAGTATGAAGAAGAAATGACAAAAAAGGTAAGGTTCACATTGGCCCAAAGCTGCAGGACTTTTCCTAAAGATAGGAATGCTCACCTAAAAAGTACTCTACTAACAGGCTTTTACAGTTGTTGGTTCTTTGACTTCAACGCTTAAGCCACAGGGATGTTCAGAACGTGCTCACGCTGTTGGGGATGCTGCTCCTCAAAGAAACACCACACTTCTAATCACACCTTCCCCTTACTGAAATAGTAATGCCTTGATTTGTTTTTGTAAAAGAGTACCTTATGGTTGACAAAATTTCATACTGCATTTAACAGGCTAAGCATGCTAAAAAAACACTCACATGGTTATTTCAACATTTCTTCAAATATAATGCAGTAATATACCCAGCCAAGATGGATCTCACTTCAAAACCCACTGAATGTTCAAGGTCTCCAAGTACTGCAGTGCATGACGCATTAGGCCACAAAATAAGTTGTGCCATCTGATCAATTTTTAAGTAGCTACCTCTGTAGGCCACAAACAGAATGGGTTCAAGTAAACTATAAAAACATTAACAGGAATCCAAATCAAAATGCACACTCTGAAACTTGCAACAAAAAAATATCATTATGAAAAAACAACCAGTACGTACAGCAAAATATTTCATATGCTCAGTTACTGAAAGCTCTGCTAGTGGAAAATAACTGGCAATAAAAGCCTTTCCATTCTTACCTGGAGAAGGGGAGTGTGGACATGAGAGACCACGTGGGGAAGCCTTCGCCACTCTCGAATAGCCAAGCTACTCGCCATCTCCACCAGCCGCTCGATGAAGTTAAGCTGCTGCTCCTCGGGGTGGCAGATGGCCAAGTATCCCCTGTACATGTTCACCTTCCATGCCATCTCTTTTGGACAACTCAGCTCCACCTAGTAATCAAGTGGAAAGAAGCCTAGTAAAGATCATTCTTAAATGCACGCAGACTGTTATAAATTAGTTTGTTAAAAGCCTTCTTAGCAATCATTCAGGTCTAGTTTTTATAAAAATTAGTCCATTTTCTAAAAATTCAGACTAAAATATCAGAATTTTTGTCATTAGAGGAGTTTCAGCTCTCTTAAAGTTATTGGCAAGGGCAGGCTACCAAATAAATTGCAAACTCAGCAGAAGAGTCGAAGTGCCTGCACACAACCTGCTGTTCAGATGCTTTGACACTGACAGCTGGGGTGTAGCTCAGAGACAGCTGAGCAAGCTGAAAGCACTCTTCCAACAGGAGCACGAAGCTCACTGCAAACCAATTCACCCTGTACAAAGACAAAAGATGCTTCTCAGCAGATAACACAAACTACCTTGGAAATGCTTCAGGAGTCCCAGAACAAGTAATGTCAACTTCTCACTTAAAGGGATCCCCAACCCTGTATGTCAGCACCTTATGCCAGCCCTGTACTTCCTAACTGCCTGCTCTGGGACATGACTAAGTTTGTGAGAACAAACAGTTAATAATTTAAGTCATCTACAACCAGTGTTCCCATTTATGTCAAGATAACTTCTGAGTATAGGTGCAAAGTGAGGTCAAAGTGCTAAAATAATTTTTAAATTTTTAAGGTTATTTAAAACCATTTTATTAAAATACTGGAACAGTGGAAATACAGCAACTAAAACCAGTAGAGTACCTGAATTATCTAGCAGCTTCATTCTGGGAGTATTTTACAGTGAATTTGCACTTAACCAACACTCACTAATTGACAGGGCAGGCCTTAAATCTAGAACTTTTTCACTTCTTTCTTCACCTTTACAACAAGCCCTTCATAGTTTGATATGCAACAGAAATCCCTCTGCTTTACCTTCTTGTTGATATACTGTATCTTAACCATTACAATTGTTATTTCTGTTACCCTCAACCAACTTTTACACCTGAACCAGCAAAGAGAAACTGCCAGGTAGCACCTTACACTTACACAGTGAAAATAATCTCCTTTATTACATTATCTACTGGATCATTAAACACAACGGCAATGTGAGCAAATGGAAATGAGTGTTGGGTCCTATCAAATGCCACTTGCTGTTTTAATAGTTCAACTTTAATAGGTAGATTATTAAAAATGTTTCACAAAGATTTACAAAAACTGATACATATTTGCCATCCTTTCTGACCTCTCCTGTGAATCAACCATGGAACTCGATAAAAACCATCCACACTAAAGAACTTCAGCAGAATTGGAGTAGTGAGTACAGCAGCATATAATCAATTCTTCTTTCACATCCTAATATTTACACAAATGTATCCTGACACTTTTATAGGAACATGAGTAGAGCCACAAAAGCTCCATTTATGGCTTCAGCAGCATCTTCTCCTTAGTCGTTTAGTAAATGTCTCATTACTGAAAATATCTCATTTAACACAACTGCAGCTAAAGCATATCAGCAGTTACTAATGGTTGTCGCTTCTACTCAGCTTGCAAATCTCAGAAACCAGAACCTGTCAGACATGATCTATTTTATTCTGTTCAGACTCAAGGTTCATAATATACTGTACAATATAGTTCTTATTTTAGACTTTAAAGGTTTTTCAAATAGTATTATTTCTATAATTAGCCACTGAAGATGCATACTTAAATAGGACACAAAATACCAATTGTTCTAAGAACAAAAGAAGTTCATTAAAATGTAAATATAACCTATAAGGCAATTTTGTAGCATACACAGCTTGCTACTTAGAGACTCAGCTTCGCACAGGCTGATAAATGATAAAATCTATCTTTAGAGACATTCATTTAATTTGAACTATTAGTACTGAAGATAGTGAAAAATTCCATTTCAAACATTGCAATGGTTGGATACCCTTAATTTAAGTTCCATCTAAAGACAACACTACCTTTAATCAACCAACTTTTACTGTTTTCATAGTTCAGCCTTTAAATCAAAACATAATTATCACATCCACCTATTTTCCTTTCTGACAAAATAAAAGTGTTACAGAAGAATAAACATACTACATTTTTAAAAATGCAATATTCACTCTTATTTTGAAGAATGTAAGACAGACACAATTTGGCATATTCAACATGTGAGACTAAGTTGTCACAAAGAAGCACACTAAGGATGTTTTGTATACAGGAAATTAATCCTGCAAGATACTGGAATTAAAAGATGTTCAGCATTTTTCATAATCATGTTTAACTTTTGTAAGTACTATGAAACTAGACAGTCAACTCTCAATTTGACACGTGTTACTAGTAACCAGTAGTTATTGGTTCAAAACAAGCAGTACTGATGAAACAATAAACGCCAATTAAGTGAGGGACTAATCTTTCTGGCTCCCTCTGCAATATGAAAAGACACTACTTAAGGCTTTGCTCAGAGCTTTGTCAGTGAAATTGTATTTTAAATACACAATTCACCTCCTTATTCCAAACTCATTTTCAGCAGAGTAATTCCAGTAATGTCACACCATATAGCAACAGTGCAGTGAAGATCAGCAAGCTCCTTTCCACTCACAATTTAATGTGGTAGGCTCACCTTTCAGATTTCAGCTCTACATCAGGTTTATATTTCTACACTAACTAATCACAGATGGACAGCTCTTCCTACCATGAAAGGAGTATATTCCCTTAAAAAAAAAAGAATTTAAAGAATCCAACACATTCTCAATCTTCTATAGAACACTGGTACAACACACAAAGTAAAAAGAAAAATACCATAAAAATCTTCTGGTGACTCCAATACAGAAGTCTGTCATTGGCCCCAGGAAGCCTGAAATGGCTGTAGGGCCTGACACTTTATAGCAACCTCAAGGACAATAACCACCAGCTTATTCACATGGGATGGTTCTTAAAACAGTTGGGAAGAAGATGCCTAGCAGAGGATGAAGAGGAAGTTATCTCATACCGCCAACTTTTTTGCATGTGGAAGAATGCACCAAAAGTTGCTCTCAGATAGAACTGTCTACCTACACATTTTCTGTTTCCTTTCCAGAAAGTGGGGGGCCCTTAATAGCATGTTTCCCTAGTCATGGAAACTTCATTCACAAAAAAAAAGGTTCATGAACACTTGGAAAGAAGAAAGATCACGCAGATTTAAATCTCTGAAAGTGTTATTTTCTCTGTAGCACACTCCCCACCTTCAACCTGCCCTGTCACAGTCAGAACTTTACAAGCATTCATTGATCAAGCACATGGATAGCACAGAATAGAGCCTCATGAGTGAAACCCAGGAAAGGACAAAGGGAAGGTTAAACATTTCACACGTGCATGCTGTTCCACAAAATGAATTACAAGCAGAACACAGTAATGAACTCCATAATGAATCAGGAAGGTCAACAGCAGGGAAGAACAAACAGTCCATACTCTCTGTTACCAAATGAAGATGATAACTACTCACTCGCCATACCTAACAAAAGAGGCCAAGTATTGTGCTGCTTTTTAAAAGAGCATACAACACACAGGGCACATCTATGCCACTTCAGATGAAGAATATGTCCAGAAAGGCTGTGGTGTCTTGATTCTTAGAGATAGTAAAACTTTCCTACACAAGGCAACTCAATCTGTGTGGGCCCTGCTCTGAATGGGGCATTGGACAGATGACCTCTAGAAGTCTCTTCCAACTCCAAGTATTTTATGATTCTGTAAACTTTACATTAAAAAATAAAGTATTATCAATGAATTAAGGTTCTGAGGAAACCATGGAACATCAGGAAACTCAAAACTCAAGTTTTACAGTTCCACAGAACATCAGATAATGAGCTTAAAGGAAACAACTCTGACTAGCAGTGCTGTCTTGAAACCTCATCACTCTGTATCATTAACAGATACATCTAGAAGTCTGTACCATCATTATGGTATTTACTTTTAGCACAGGGTTTACCACAATTTGTCACAATTTGAAAGGAGACAAAAATAACTTTTAGCCTCATTTCAATTTTTTTTTTAGGATAGTCTGGTGATATAAACAGTGCCACTACACAAAAAGCCCACTCTTTCTTATGACTAGTCTCAGTATTTTTACTTTTATGCTTTCTAGTGTAAAGGTGATGCACACAAAAAACACTTCAGGGAACACATTTGAAAGTCAATCATCTAAAAGCTGGTCTTGTGCTTATGCATTATGACTTTATTTACTTCATAAACCTACTTCTGCACACTCAAAGTATTTTCTCCCCAGAAGTAACCTATCCCTTTTTGTAATCCCAGTGATCCTTGTTCAAGTCCAATCCCCACCTCTCTCCCTGCCAAGCAACTCAAATCCTGTCTCCTGCACAGCCAGTCTCATTGATAGACCCGGCTATTTTTATAAAGTCCTTTACATGTTCTCAGTAGAAAGCTCTTTCTTCAACTTCTTGTTTCAGCCTATTTACCCAGTAATAATCCCTGTCACTCCTAGTCAAATTTGAACACCTCCAGCCTCACCTCAGATGTCTCTCATAGCTTCACAACCTCAGGCTCATGCCAGTGGTTCATTACCTGCTCTTTTCATCCCTCATTCTTGTTAGTTCTCCACCTTCCAGTCTTGACCACACTGCCTCCCACCTCTGGTGCTCTCAAGGTAATTTTTTTAATCTTATGTAACATATATATTTCAAGATCAAGTGAGCCTTATTTTAAATGGAACTAAAGTAGACTCACAAGTGAGAAAAAAATCAGAAACCTAGCAGTTAATTTGCAGTAAAGGACAGATACAGGAAGCAATCCCCAGACACACAGTACAGAAAAACACTGCTAATGAAGGCTATAAAATCTAAGAAACAAGAAAAACAACATGTGCCAAGTAAGTAATCCCTATACGTTTCCCACCACATATAAAAAACTTCAAATTTGACACTGTCTTCATTAAAACAATAACTACTGGTATAATCTGCAGTGTACACCAGCCTCACCAAGCCATCTACACTGAATCTCACATTTCATGTGTTGCTTTTTCAAGGATTTTTTAACATCCATCCAGAAAGACAGCCTTACAAATATTCCTCAGATACACTAAACTATTTAATGTAACTCAAATTTTGCTGACAAGTCCCTGACCCTCACATTTTCATACACGCCTTAATTCCCCTTCATGTGCTGTGGAGAGGAACAGAACAAATTGCAGTTTTAGATATGGGCAGTAGAAGCTGAGAACACTTTAGCTTTGCCTTTCAGGAGCTAAAACAAAGACAGCCAAGGCAATGGCCTTTTGCTCTTTTACACCTGGAAGCACAGTTATGCTGTCCACAGGCAGGAGGATTATAATAGATGTATTTTCACACTTTATTCCCTTTCAGCCAAGGGACATTCGTTCCTGTAAAGGTGTAAAATGCAGAAAAAGTGTCCCAGCCCAGTAATGCATTATTTTAAATAATATCATATACTTGCAAATGTTACATTTTAAGTTTCTCCACACATCCCTGCTGGTACACACTTCTGTGGCAAGCATTTCTTGCTTTTTAATGACCCATTACCATGCACCTTGTCTTTCACCCGCCCTCACTAATTTTGTTACATGGTACAGCTTTATAAACAGATAGAAAAGAGAACCAAGTTCATCTGCTGAAATTACAAGCTTCAATTGCCAAAATATCCAGCTGTGTGCTGGGACATAAAAATAGACTTTTAAAAGAGCAGTTCACTGTCTGTGAAGTGAACTGCAGTGCTGACTTGTTAAAATGTAATCAGTAAAATGAAGAAAGAAACTAAACATTAGCATAAAAACCCCTCACTCACCTGCACCAGAGCCTCCTTCATAGCAGTCCAGTTTGAGACCCTCCATGCACATTCCAGCACTAGGTAAGGATTTATATGACCTTTTGACTGGCCATATTCTGTCAAGGGTTCCCACTGGTTCAATTCTTTTGAGCAACTAAGAAAATTGAACGCATTGTCAATTCGTTTACCAAAAAAATTAAATTTCAATAAATATGCATCAGAACATTTTCTGCATATTTGTTTGTCTATGAATAGCTTTCCAAACACAGCAAAAGTTTTATCCAGATGGGAAAACTATTTAATGATTTATTCATTGATTGATCTATTACCAGTTACAATACAAAAATCTGTGAACAGGGAAGAGCTGCATTTTTTGTCTCCCTGAATAAGCATTTTAAATAGGAAAAACAAATGTTAGCTCTAGTCCATTTCCACCAATAGCAAGTCACATTGCTACAACACTTCAGGCATATCACTTCTGAGGGTCTGTTAAGGGACTAAGAAAATAGTACTTTTTATTTCCTTTAGTTTCTCCTGTGTTTGAGCTAAGTCCTGGGCCAAGTTTGTTCTTGTAATTAGTAGTTTAAACCAGCAGGATATTTTACTTCTACTGCAGGGTGAAAATACTTGTTCTACCTCAGCTTTAAAGTCTTACCGGATCCAATGGTCTTCCCAGAGCTGATACTCAGGAAAGATGGAAGGGGAAGCATTGTTCCGTTCATGCTCTTTCTTAGCCTTTTCCATTGCTTTTTCATATGTTTCTTGTGCCTAAATAAAATTCAAACCATTTTATTTTTCCATCTGCTATATATGCATTAACTCAATATTATTTTTCTTAAAAAAAGTGGTAAAAAAACTCTTATAAATTCTAAAATTTTAAAATTAAGAAAAAAACCCCTGTGTTAACTCATTCCTGAATATAGTCATTATTTGACAGCTTTAGAAATGTCATGAAAATATGATGGGTGTTCTCAAAAATCTCACCTTATCTAGGCACTACATGGCCTCAGACTAATACTTGAGCCAGGAGAAAAGCTGCGGCACTTTCTATTTTATACAATTAAATTCTTTATTAACATTCAGAATGTTTTCTTGCTGACCAGAATATTTATCCTGACATTTGAACTACTCAAATTCTTTCTAAACCCAAGAGTGTACCTGTTCAAAAAAGCCATGCTGTTCGTAGGCAATAGCTGTTGCAGTCTCTGGGAATTTACAGCGTTTCTGCCATAGTCCAGCCCACATATCCTCTTCTTGTAACAACGAGTAGAGCTCAGCAAGGGAATCCAGTATTTCCTAGAATGTTAACACACATATTTCTCCACATTCAAGCTCTCCTTATAAAACACAGTAGATAACAAAACTGCATGTTCTACACTAAGGCAAATTGAGAAAGACATGGAAGTAGAGAAGCGTTTATACAAACTCTTTCCGAAACTCTAGAAGGCAAGCACTTGGTAACACCCAACAGATGAAAGAAGCATGAGAGCATAAGAAAACTCTAGAAGGCAAGCACTTGATAACACCCAACTCCTGAGAACAACCTCACTGTATTCCAGGGCAAAAGCAGCCCTACACCTTGTACACCTATTCTTGCTTGTCTTCCTTAATATGTCAGATCAAATCATAGAAAGTGAAATTATTTAACGAGCAAACAACTCAGTCTTTAATGTAGAAAGAATCTGTAGTATTTAGCTGATCACAAACATGCCTAGGTACATCATAACTACCTGACACACCACTAAACACAACAGCATCTGTTTACAGGGAATTAATTTTGTTTAGCTAATAATTCTTTAAGGTCATATATCAATGGATTTGATTAGGGACTGCATACTCCCTTTGAGGGAACAGAGACAATACAAACTTCTACTCAAGACTTAAAATTAGGGGCAGAAATGGTTTAATCTAGTTCTACAGTGCTGCAGAGAATTAGTGTCAAAAGCAGATGGAAAAGAGGGATCACAAGAGAAATACAAGAAAAAAAATCAATGACAGATGAAAGAAGCATGAGAGCATAA
>NW_008623822.1:0-203 GCF_000691845.1 Merops nubicus
CCTGTTGGTAATGTAACTCCTCACCCCGAACTGATACCGACCATCAAGGAGACTCAGGGTGAGTCCCTTTAAGTTATCTATTCCGATTATATACTCCGGAATTGGAACAATCATAACTGTATACTGTCGTTTTGGGAGGCTTCCAATTCTCATATCAATCTGAGTTTGTACTGCCTCAATCTGCCTTCCACCTCATCCTATAA
>NW_008623822.1:1318-1535 GCF_000691845.1 Merops nubicus
ACCTGTTCTTTGGCTAAAGCGCGCAAAAATATCATTGATTTCCTACTGCGTAAAGTCTTCCATTGTGGGCGCACTTATTGGTGGTTCATTTCCTGAAAATTCCATTTTCCTTCTGATGACTGGTCTTACATCTGCAGAGTCATCTGAGGCACCAGCCCCATGAAACTCTGCAGGGTACTAGATATCATTAATCCGAGTCATCAGCATTATGATCCAC
>NW_008623823.1:0-222 GCF_000691845.1 Merops nubicus
TACATATAAAAAAAAAAAAAACTACACACCTCTTTTTCATACTGTCATCCTGTGATCAGCTTGGTGAGAAAACCTCTTTGTGTCTGAGTCGCATAAAATAAAGGAGATAAATGTGTCTGCTGCCATATTCTACAAGAAATCAAACAAGAAATAGGTGCACAGTGACAAGCATTTAATCTCTTTCTACTGTATTGCTCTGAAGGAAAGTCTATGACACTCTTT
>NW_008623823.1:361-17948 GCF_000691845.1 Merops nubicus
TTTTTTTTTTAATTTAGTCATCTCAAAACGTATATTTAAAGCTCTTAGTGTAAGCAGTATTGTTATGTCACAGACAGTCAGGATTCTTTGGGGGTTTTTATGTATTTTTTTTTTTCACTCACTGCATGAAATGAATTAAGTAACTTCTCAACATATATGTATATTAATTTTTAAAATTATATTAAATTTATTGGAGTTCGAATGATGCTTGTGACAGGAGAGACTGCTTCCAGTGATTTAACAGGAGTTTTGCCATTGGAAGTCAGAATTCCCCGTAGTGCTCTTTGAGTTCTGCAATAAATAGTGAAATAAATTATTTGAAGACATTCTATTGCAATCTATAGGAAAGTTGCTTCACTACAATATGAAGTATATAAGGTGTACACATGGTCATGACATAAGTAGGCGATGTACGGAGTCACATCCCAGATAGGTGTAGTGGACTAGATTAATATTGTGTAACAGTTTAGATCAGGACATATTCCATGAAAGTCAGTGAAATTTCATCAGCCTAAGACTGGCAAGAAAGAAGAGGGATCACAGAATGAGAAACTTTCAAGTACTATGAAGACCACAGGAGCAGTATTGGAGAGTGCAGAAAAATTAGGATCAAAGCATTTAGCTGACTGAGCAACTAAAGTGCTGCAAATGATCCCTGAAGGTGGGAAGTCTGTCCTCTGAGCAACCCTGAGCTCAGACTCTGCAGCTATTACTCTATTATTCAGTGTAGCAGCACTTTTGTCCTACTCTAGGCATGATCATTAACTCTGCAGGTTTTCACTGGACTGATTCACTGTAGTGTATTTACTTCAAATAAGCATTACTTTATTTCAGAAAATTGCTTATAGAAATGTGAGGAATCCTTTGCAGCAGTCTTGTTGGAATTCAGATCACCTGTCTTGTCCTCAGAGAGCTACCTAAACCTTGTCACTTTTTTCTTGCTCCCCTAGTTGATTTCTGTACTGATGCCAGTGTTGCTTGATAGGTTTGGTTAAGTTTTGTTTGTTTTTTTTTTAAATAGCAGTTAGATTGTGAAATGGAAGCTAAGATTTGTGAACAATCTGAAGTGGGAAATTTGTATAATACTACATGCTAGGAGCAAAAGTGGAGTCAGCAATTGGAAGTTAATTTAGGTATCTGTAACTTCATAAACTTAAATTCAAGCCTGACGATTTAGTGTTGATTAGTTCAACCAGCTAATACTTGTGGTGAGTCAAGGTAGGTTTAATATACGTATATTCCCAGGATTAGGCCAGCTTCGTTACATATATGCATAGACATATGTGCATGTGTATAAACAGATGTGCACATATAAAAACAATTGAATCACACACATGCATTTGTATACCTATATCTACCATGACCTAGTAATAGTTCTATATACATATTTAAAACAAAAAAACTCGGGTTTTGAATGAAATGCTCCCGTGCCTATAGTATTCTCCATTATTAAAAAAAAACCACCTTTTTTTCTCATCAGCTTTCATAATCTGGAAAATGAATGTCACCGTTACTGCCATGGACAGCAAAAAAGATGAGAACGGTGTTTCATACTGACTCTCACACAGAAAGGCAATGAGCTCTATTAATCTAGTTTAATGGTCTTTCTTATTTAAATGCGTTTACAATAATTTACTGATTAGTGATTTCATTGGCAATTTCTTTTAAATCTTAAATGGAGGATAAGGAGAATTCTGTTTGAGTCTGCAAACAGGATCTAGTTAAGTAGTCTAGGAGTTTCTATGAATAGTAAATATTTCAGTCACATATTTATTCTATTTCATGTTAATTGT
The DNA here is from genome assembly GCF_000691845.1 of Merops nubicus. Classification (NCBI taxonomy): domain Eukaryota; kingdom Metazoa; phylum Chordata; class Aves; order Coraciiformes; family Meropidae; genus Merops; species Merops nubicus. Next base: position 2,155 of record NW_008623823.1, read on the forward strand.
CTAATTAAAAACCTGGAGTTTTCTCTACTACATAAAAAAAAAGAAAAGAAAAAAAAAATCTAATCCAATATCCCTCTACAGCTGTCACCTCTGAAATAGATAATGTAATGAGAAATTTTATTATGGGAGTTATGGGATGATCAGCCACTTAAGTAAAACTTTGCAATCAGTGGAAAGAAATAACTATCTTGAAGGTACAGTTCATCTGACCTATCTTAGAGATCTTCCTGCAGATGAGACAAGCCATGTTCTCAAAGAGCAATTGCTCTCCTTTTGCTATAGAAGGGGCCATGGCATCTAGCTCAGATATAGACATCAGTGTTCAGGCAGATGAATCCTGACAGCAGGGTCTATCTCCAACAGACATTAGGTGACATTCTCTGTAAAACGTTATTCTATTTGCATCAAGAAGCAACTTTAAAACACATTTAACTTTTTTTGACAAAAGTGCTAATTTGATTTGGTCTGCATTTCTAAAATGGCTGCAGTGCTCAACAGCAAGTGTAATTACCATTTGGAGTGTTAAGTTACATAATTATCTTGAACTAGCAAGAAGCACAAGAATATGTTAATTTGGTTTTGTTGGTTTTTTGTTTGTTTGAAAAGGCTGTAATTAGGATGTGAAAAATGGAATAGGGGAGAATTTTATATTAACAGGTTCCTCAGATACAATGTAACTATCTTGAAATCACAGAGGTATGGGACAGCAAAGAATAAGTTTATTTCATTAAAGATGAAAACTGAAGCAGGTCACAAATTTAAATTAAGGATTTTTTTTTTTTTGTCTTTAGATTACAAATACTAATTCTGTTTTCATTCCATCTATATAACCTAAGACTTTCAGTTCTCCAAATAGAATGCTGCAAACCAGTTTGATTTAATTTTTTTTTTTAATTTATTTTTTTCCACATAGTAATAGGAATTCTCCAGAGTTACTGATCAAGTTAATTCTTATAAAGTTTCTCATTTTGTTCTCCTTGAGGAAAGCCTTACACTAGTCCTCTCTTTTCTCACTGGTCATCAAGACCTTTCAAAGTCTCACTAGGAAGAGTTTTTGTTGGGTTTTTTTGGTTTGGTTTGGTTTGGTTTGGGTTGTTTTGTTTTTTTTTTTTAAAAAAAAGGAAAAAACCCCAAAGGGTAGAGATGGTATAGACAGCCTGCAGAATTCTTTCATAGATTCAGTGATTGACATGTAGCTCATTACAAAGAACAGAACTAGGAACACTCATGATTCACTGGAATTACTGATTGACTCTTAATTGGTTTTGTCTCTCAGAAGAGTTGGTGCCTTGTATTTGCTGAAAGAGTTTCACACTCAAAACCCACCAGCAGATAGCAGTCTCCCTTGCTGACCTGAGGCAAGCCTGGCAAGAAGCCCTGAGTTGCCTAAAGAGACCATATGTGCTTTTCCTTGAATTCTGTGCCTCTATAGAGATAGTCTCTCTATCCTGTTTACTTCACTGCAGTTCACCACAAAAAGAACACACAGAGTCATAATCTCAGTTGTAATTTTAGGGGGGGAAAAACGCAACAGGAAGCACAAGTAAATAAAATTAAATCACAACACATATAACTAGTGACTTCTTCCTTTTTTTACACAAGATCCCTAACATTTCTCACAACTGGGTAACGTGATATATAACAAGATAGCATTACATATGTCAAACTTAAACTGCAGTCTTCTATAATTTTAGAATTAAGCCTCAGGACAGACATGGAAATACCCTCAATAGTTTTGACAAGTTCATTGTCTCATACTTCAGTGATTTCTTCTGGGTTCAAAATTCATCAGTGTTTAGCCATTTAGTTAACTGTGTGTTAATGGAAGCAAGACAGGGATCCCAGCAGGGCTGCCTTCACTAGCTGGGAAAATGGAAGAAAGAACTCTGGGAGTCATTAGAGAAATAAAGTTGAAACTGTGAAGAAGGAACAAAGCTGATGTAGGAACTAGTCTGAAAGTATAAAATAAACCTCATAAAGGTCTGTTTGGAAGCACAGACCTTAAAAGGTTTGGGAATGAGCAGCCCACAAGGAAATCAGGCATATGTCTGTCAAAATAAGAGTGAGGAAAAATCTAAATCTCACAGCTTAGACTTTGCTAGGTAATGAATTGAATATCCTTGAACTCTGAGCAGCTCCCAGTGGACAGTTAGACATGGGCTCACAGCCTGTGCCATAATCACACCTCTTGTATGTAGCTGACAAAAATTATCAAGGTTGTTACATATGCTCTTTGATTTCAGCAGAACAGATGAGCCAAAGAGACTGAAGCAAACCTGCTCACTTCTGAGAACTGCCAGTCTGTCTTTATATAAACTCTTCATATTCAGCTTAGTCTAGCTCACTTCATGAACACACATTTCCAGTATTAGAAGCCTTTGGCAAACACAGCCAACCTTCCATTATATAAAGAGCAAACCCAACCACACATGGCCAATCAGAAAGATGTATGCATCTGATCTCTCCAGCTCCCTGCAGCAAAACTAATGAAGAACTGGGCTTACATTCATGCTACAGCACTAGTAATTTCTATCTCCTGCAGCAAAACTCAAACAACTGGACTTGCTTTCATGCAGGAGCATTAACTTGTTGATAGCACCACAGCTATATTTAAGTCTTTTCCTGGGGCAGCTTTTTTTATTCTTGACAGTAAAACGGATGGTCTATGAAAAGAGATTTTTGTGCCACTATTTGTTTTCAAACAGTTGGGGAAAAATGCAGGGACAACAAAACAGATTCAATATTCTTTAGATTTTTTTTAAAAAATGAGTAAAACTAAAAACATGCAACTAGTGCCCAAAGCAGTTTTAAAAATACTGAAAGTGTTGGCATTGGAGACAATGTCCTTTTCCAAAGCAATAGATTTTCACATGCCCTCATCTCAAAATGTGTGGTGTCCACTCAGTTCTATTCAACAGAATTTGTTTAAAGCACTCTTCAAGTCTGTGAGAAAGTCGCCGGTACAATGACATCAACAATTTTTCTCTAAACAATAAAAATTAATAAATAAATATTATAAATAAATAATAAAATATTAATTTAGAAAGTGCCTTTGTGATCATTGCTGCTGCATGCTGGACTGCAAAAGTAACTGTGTAGGGAGCAGGTCATAGGAAGGGACTATCCCTTTACACTGGGTGCCTGTGAGGCTCCGTCCAGAACAATGTGTATGGTTTGGGGCCTCTGGAGATGTTGGGGTGGTTCCAACAAACAGAGTGCCATTAAGATGGTTAAAAGCCAGTGAAAGTGTCATTGAGGAGTGGCTGATAGTATAAAGAAAATGGAGCCAGACTTTTCTGAGAGCTCCACAGGAAAAAAAAAAAACAAACAAAAACAACCAACCAACCAACAACAACAACAACAACAACAACAACAAAAAAGCATTCACAAGCTGAAGTAAGTGAAATTCAAATAGACTATAAGGAAAACTTAAAAAAAAAAAAAAAAAAATAAATTTAAAAGCCCAACAAATCCCAGCATGAGAATAGTTAAACACTGGGTAGGGTTGCCAAGAGATGCTGTGGAGCCTCTTTTGGAGATTTTAAAAACTCGACAAACAAGCTCTGTCCAGCCTGCTCTAATTTGGAAGTTAACCCTACCATGAATGTGGGGTTGGACTGGAAACCTCCAGCAGCCCTTTCCTCCCTGAATTATCTAAACAGTCAATAAAAGCTTTGGAAAGCACACTTTGTCATAAACCAGCATGGTGCTGAAAAATGCCATCCTTTCCTTCCCTCAGCCTCATTTCATTTCTTCATAAATCACGTGCTGAATCAAGTTGGGTGACTAACCCAAAAAGAATACATTACAGCAGGGTATGAGGTGGCAGTTAGTAGGTTCATTTCTGCCAACTGGTTCACTAGGCAGCTGTACAAACATCTGTTTCTAAAGGAGAGAATGCTGGGGAAACTGTGTGGGAAGAAATAAACTGGAGCATGAAGAGAGCCCTTCAGTGCCAGTACCTGTTCATGTCACTTTCAGATGAATAAGAATCAGTAATTAGTAACAGGTAAACATGTTCTTTGCAGCTAGACCGGTGCAAAGTATGGTATTCTTTTGTTTAGAGGGACACCTCACCAGGAAGATTTTAAAGCAGCAATGTACCGCAACTGTTTATTAAATACTCTGTTGTATTTTTCATAACTACCAAGTTAACCAAATTCCTCACAGATAATTACATTCTATTACTTGAAGTTCCCCGTTGCAACTGCATATAGAAAATGTATTCTTTTATTTCCCTAGCCTACACCTACATATATCAGCAAGACCTGGCATACATCATACATCATCACAGGATTTGTAAATAAGGGGTTATTGTTAAAAAATTATCTTTGCTAAATAACAAAAAATGAACGAACCAGATTTCCCTTTTTATTTTTTTGTTTTGTTTTGGTTTTGGTTTTTTTTTTTGTCTGAGCAGTGGGATGATGGGTTTATGGATAAAACCTTGAGGAAGACTCAGAAACAGTTTGTCATTTCCAGTGGCACCAGTTTTGCCTCTGATAGTAGAGGAGTTAATTCTGCCATTACCAGTGCCAGTTTTCAAAGCATTACAAACAGCTTTCAAAATCAGAAAGTACACTGCTCAGCAGGGTGGCAAACTTCCCTTACATCTCTTGAAGTATTCTTGATAAAAAAGTGCTCCTTTATAGCCCCTTATATGTTGCATAGGGAAAGGAAGGAAATTTAGCACAGAATTTGAAAGCTGTTTATTACATTGCTTCTTTGTCCTCTCAAATAAGTTAGAAAAGTACTGAAGATTACCAACATGCATTTAATTGCAGTTACTCTCTATAGCTGCCTGACCCTTCTGATCAGAAGACCTGTTTATGCTTACTTATATTTCTGTGCAAATAATGAATGTAAACATACAGTATAGACCACTCAAAACCGTAGGCATAGGAAGAATACTGCACTCTATCCCACAGAAATCAGTTAAAAAAGAAAGCAGGATTACATAATGATTTTTGCTGCTGGGTTGGGTAATACTGGACAGCTTCTTATGCTCTTTAAGCCTCAGTTCCTTCTAAACTGAAAATAATGGTGCTGTCCTTTCTACATTTTATCTTTTGCTAGCTGCCGCTGGTATTACTATTACTAAAGGAAGCAAACAAAAAATTTTACAAGAAACAGTTTGTGCAAGCAGTTAAGAGTATGCATCACAAAGGGCCTGAGACAGAAATGTTGATTTTTTTTATGGAAATTGTGACTATTAATTGACAGCACAATGAGAACTTCGGGTTTACTTCTGATAAATGTACAGGGCTGTATCTGTTGTTCAACTTAATTATATTTTATGAATTTTATTTCAATATTTGAAGTCAAGTGCCTTGCACAGGATAGTTAGATGTCTTGCAAGCCATTTCAGGATCAAGTTTACAGTCTCCCACATTGATATGATGTTCTTGGTTCTGAGTCATGGATTTAAATAGCCACATTCTTTCCTTTAACCAAGCTATACTGGGAAAGAGGAATGAAGATTATTAAAGTTAAATACAGTGTTGACCTGAGTTATGTTGAAGACATATTCTCAGATTTCAGATCTGAAGATAGTAAAATGTATGTATTTGACTGGTAAATAAAGGCTTTCCCTTCTTGGAAGAGCTAAAAATACAGAAACCTTGTGGATTCAGCAGTGAGAGGAAGAAGAATATAACAGCACTCACAGACTTGCAGTTCAGCAGTGAATCCTCAAAGTTTTGATTGTGAAACTCCACATGAGGAAAAACTTCTAGTACATGTGGTCATAAGGAGGTAAAATTGTGCTGAAATAACTTCCAAGACAGAACATGGTCTTCAAGTTCTTCAGCCAAGCAGTCCTGTCTTTCAAAATGATAATCACTTTGTAGAGATAATTAGCACTACCACCACAGTCAATAAACCCACCAAAATGGGCAAAGTAGTAGAATCTTTGAGTATGAATTTGTAGTATTTTCCAGATCAGATAGACAGTTTGATGGTGCTCACAGAGAAGCAAATGAAAGTTAATTTTACATGATGAATACAGATATTGTACTTTGAATTTCACAGAGATTAATGCTGATCCAATTTCATTCATTACTGCTGAAGAAGTTGCCTCATAGACTTTTAAAACAGCCTAATTTCCTTACAGAGGCAGATCATAATCTGAAATTATTTTTAGTGACTTTGGCTGTTACGTAGCTAATCTATATCTATACCTCAGCATTTACATATTTAAATAATATTTCTGCTTTCATACTTATGTTCTCTGTGATTAATTTTGATGGGAATTCAGTGAACAGATGTTCAAGTCACTAAATAACGTCAAACACGAATGAGAACTACTAACTAGTCTAGACCATATTAATTTTTCTCTATATTCAATCGTTTAATATTCAGCGCACACATTATGCCGTCAGATTTATTTCTAAGATTTTCTACAACTGTTAATATATTTTTTGACCTAATTAGTTAAAAAAAAAAAAAAAAAAGAGACTGGTATTCTGCAAGGAATGCCACCTACACAGAGTATTTTTCTTCGTGGTACAGAAACAATTTGTTGTGCATCAGATTGCTTGCAAATAACATTTAAGTTTCAATTTGGTGCTAGTTCTTAGGTGTGGTAATGAAACAGGAGTCCCATGTGCATGTGAACATATCAGCTGGTGTGGCAACTAAACATGGCCTGGCACTAGCTCAGCAAGTCATTCATCATGAGCCCTATCCTAAAGGACAGTACAACTTCATATTTTTGAGCCAATCCCAAGCAGATATTCAATAGATATATCAGTTCTCTTTAGGGTTTCTGAAAAGCCAGTCCTGTAAAGCTTTTTATTATTCTTTTTGTGATGACTGAGGCAAGGCATCTTTTTCCATTCCGTGTAAATCTGAACTGTACATCATATTTTTATTCAATCTAATCTCTTACAGTAGGAGATGCTTCCTGAATAAGTTACAAAACCAGGAAAATGTATGTACTGCTCTCCTAAAATTTGTATTCATTTTTAGTTGGAAAAAAAAACCCAACTTTTTACTTTCTGTTCTAAATTGATTGAAATTATCAAGAGAGCCTGTGTAATTCCTGCAGGTAGTGGAATCATATTCATGTGGATGATGATCACAAGTACAACATTTTGTATTGTTCATTACAAATGTATACTGAGGATATGGTGGTAGTAATATTTTTCTAGGTCCTGGGTATTTTACATTTCAAAAACCACCAGACAAGTATTAAATTACATTATGCAAAGAGTCTAGGTTGCAGTTTCAGTCTGTGAGGACTTGCAAAGCCCTGCTTTCAATTCCCATATGCACAGCTTTAATTTTTAATTGCAAATTATGAGCAAGACTCCAACAGTTGTCTTTGAAGGAGCAGTACTAAATCTCAGAGATTCTTGATAAAATCATGAGCGTCAGCCTCAATGCATAAAGTCTGGGAGGCATTAACTCTCAAAGCAGTCATGCTGTACTGAGGCAGAAGACAGAAAAAAACCCTCATTTCTGTTTAAAGACAGTTGCCAGAAAGTAAATCAACAGGAGCTGGCAAAGCATTAGCTCACTATGAGATACTCCTTTGTATTCAGTATTGAAAAGGTTTAGTTTATTATATGTCCTACTGCATATGTGCTGCCCAGCAGCATAAAAAGATTTTTAATGAGTTACAAAGGGGTTTGTTTTTTTGTTTTTTTTTGTTTTTTTATATCTGCAAATAGATAGTATTTGCTTCAGTGAGTTCAGAAAATTTGGAAGTTTCTAAGCCAGCCACCCAGACATAGTTAAATACAAATATATGTATTCTGGTTCACCTTTCCTAGGAAACAAAGTTTTGAGAAGACTTTCATCAGAGAAGTTTCACAGTTGCAGGTGGAATTTATGTCAAATGTAGGTGAAGGCCAACCTTCAGGCTCCTTACCTGGGACAGACTCAGCTCCCAGAACAGGGGCTTGAGGACCTGTGTTCTGTGTGGCATCAGAGAGACGTCTTGGCATCTGAGATTTCCAGGAATAATAAGTTAGCCACTTTTCTTCTCACTCTTAAAGGTCCTGAATAAATGCTTTAGGTCTTCATAGTGGAAAAATTTCAGTCTTTCACTGTAAAACTTGTTTCCTCTTTCATCTCTGCTGCCAGCCTATCACATTCTCCCATTACTGAACATTAGGCCCTTCTGTTTTTCTAAATTCCATCATTCCCTGCTCTCCTGTCATTTTAAGAGGACTTCCACCATCTCTCCCACTCCCCATGAAAGTTCAGAAATTCAGAAACAATTTTGACATTTTCACCCCCATAAAAGATTGAGACCTGTTCTATGGAATCTTTTAGTCCACCTAGAACATGGACGTAACATCTTGAGCTTTGCTATTGTTTTTTAAGTGATATATAATTCCATTTACTTAACAGGTTTCTTCCCAGTTCATGAAGACTGTAAATAAGAGCACATTTTCCCTTTCTCTTTTTCTTTCCATCTTTTCAGTCTTCATCACAAAGCTCTATGAGAACATTACATAAGTGCTGTACTATCCCTCTGTTTTTTCTTCTGCTCTATGTTTTTATACGACATTTTTTGTTCAGATGTGTCTCTGGATTTTAAGCACACACTTCAGTTCAACAGTGCAATGAAATACTGACTTTAGGATATGTCTATCATAGCAGTTTGAGGGAATCAGCATTGCATGAAATTAAGAAAAATGACACTATTGAGTGCTGAATGAGAGGGAAAAAAGTATGTATTTCAATGAAAAATAGGTACTTTAGACTATAAAGATTTCTGATGGAAGGGTACAAACTAAAAAGAAGAAAAAAAAGAAAAGAAAGAGAGAAAAACATTTAACAGAAGACTCTAGACAGGAGCTGAAATGTAAAATGATATTTCTCCAAACTGGTAACAACTTTAGGAACCATTTCCACATTACTGTAAACAGTGCTTCCAGGCTTCAGTCCCCCAGGCACTGTAGAACTCTGAATGCTGCATAATACTGTGGAATACTCTGCATAACATTTCTGTCCATCTCTCCTGAGCAAAGGGGGGTTTAAGACATTTTTCCAGTTTTGACTGAGCTGATTCCATGTTTATCCTAATTAATGGAAAGGATCATCCCTCATTGCTCTGGTAGCTGAATCCCAGTAGCAATTACAAGTATTCATTTTTGTGCTAAAATTTCCTAGGTTCTCTGTAGCCATCCACAAAACACTTCGGTGGTCCTGGCAGACAGATTTGGCTTTCTTTTATATATTAGACACAATGAGCTTTATTAGAATTATCACAGCTCTTACTATCACAACAATTTCTCATACTCATATACTTAGCAGTCTTATTAGCAACAATTATTTCAGTAATCATTCTTATTTAATGATAGAGAAATAGCATCTCCATAGTGGGCTGCTACCACTGCACCAGGTAATGTAGGTATGCAGAAGAAAATTATTAATATAATAGCATTACCTGTCTTCCACATGAACAGTCAGTGCAGAAGCATCTGCTGTGGTACCCAAGCTGTGCAGCACACACGACTGTGCTCACCAGTGTGTAGTTCCAGGAAGATATGAGCAAGACTGGCATATTTCACTGAAGAGCTTCAGAGCTGCAGTATAAATCTAAGGGGCAATCTGGAAATCATGATGTAAGGAATGAATAAGCAGGTTCTCACCAAAAATTTTCATCCTTAGTTATCATGATAGTGTGCCTACTAGGTTTATAGCTCAGGAGTGCTAACATATTGTGTTAACTTGAGTATGTGTACAGATATATTTGTGTATACAAATGCCATCTTCCACCTCCTTCTCAAAGAAAGCTTTAAAGAGTTACATATGCCACACGTGTTAAGTCATTTTTTATGGGCTATAAATGCCTTGGCCAAGCTGTGAAATGAAACAGCTTGTTCCACTGTACTGGCAGTGCAGACTCAATTGCGTATTGTCTGTGCAGTAAATGTGCACTGAGCCTCTCTCCAAACTAATTGGAATGAAAACACATTGTAGGTGGTTCTTACACCCCTTCCTCTTCACTGCATATACTTCCTGGTGATAAGATGGATTTATGACAAAGGGACAGTACCAAAATATTCTATTATTTGCATTGCTAAGTCAGAAAACATCAGTATTATTTTTAAGTTTGCTTACCACTTTTAAAATCCTTAGCATGCCTATTAAAACTAAGTCTGCATTCTATGTGTAGGTAATTTCTATTCCTGAAGTCAGCATGTTATCCTTAAACTGTTTTGCTGTTTATCTTTTTAATGATCTAAATTCTTTGAAGACTTGCATCTAATTTTTATCCATTTACCTTTGATGCTTGATTTTTTTCTTTCATCAGACCACACATCCAAAATACTAAAAGGAGAGAAAAATCACCAACTAAGCAGCCATCTGCCAAGGCAAATGGGGAAGATCCTAGGTTTTCCTGTAATGCAACATGTTCTTTGGTTTACTGCTTATGTCTGACCTGCAAATTTCGCAGGAAATGTATAAATAAACTTTGTTCTCATGGCAATCTTCTCCTTGAGTGGTCAGTAGGTTTCCAAACAGAAGAATTGCTTTTCAGGTATGCATTCTTCAAGTGTTTCGTTGCTTTCATTGTTAAATGTTGTTCTTAGGAAACATTTTGTTCCTACAGTACTTTTGAATCATTCTTTGTATTTGAATTTAGGTTGTGGGATGTTTGTTGACATCCTAAATACAAAATTCTCTGTTCAAAAGATTATTTTCTCTTTAGATTCTCAAAAGTAAATAATCTGCAACATTTACTTGGCAATCTAGTTTTTTCCCTTCTGATACTGTGCTACCTAATATTTCCAAAATGTATTTATAATTATTTGATCCTCTTCATTATATCTTTGAACAAATACTCTATTACCTCTTGCTATCATCCATGGGAGCCATTCCACTCATTTTGCAGTGCCCATATTACTTCTATTATACTTTCATTATATTGCAGTACAAGCCAAATGGACTTTAGTCCATTTCCTGGTGTTTTTAGTGGTTCAAGCCAGAATGTCTAATTTCATTATATCAAGCAGACAAAAAGAAAAAATAAATCTGTTGTGATATTTACATCTTTCTATAGATATTCAGAGCCAGAAGATGTAAACTTCTTTGTTATTTTGGCACAGAAAGTGAAGGTTGGCTCAGAAGGGATTTTGTCATTTCAGATTGTATTGTCCAACTCTCAAAAACTTGCATATCAAAAATTTAAAAAAAAACCAAACAGATAAAAACTGTATTTTCCATTGTAGGGAGAAAGTAACTTAAAATTTGTCATCGTACAAATAAGAACCAAAGAAAAATCTAGCCAAATCCTCCCTGATTTTTGTATGGTTAAAACTAATTTTGTGTTAATGTACTGACATGGAAAAATCGCTTGCAGACTCACTTGTCCTGCTTTAACAGAACATTTGTGCTATATTACACGAAGATTATTAGGTATTGTGCAAAATACTTTACTCAACTGTGGTTATGTGAAATGTAGACTTTTAATGGCAGTTTGCAAATTTCTTCTCCCTGTAGCAATACATTTCTCCTTGGTAAAGCTGCAATAGTATAGGCTTAAAATAATCAAGGTTCAGGTTGCTCTGTATGTACGACATTAAATAGTTGTCTTCTTTATCCTGTATGAACTTTTGTCCATCCAAAAGCCAGAGCAAGATGTACTTTTCATCATCAAAATTTCAGATGTGCAGTGGCAAGCCTTCTTTTATGCAGCTGAATCTGCAGCGTCTGATATGTCTCCTTATGTAAGATGCTAAAATTGTGAAGAGTGAATGTATATTTAGACTCAGGCAGTGATTTATGGTGAGGGTAAAAGGGAGCAAAGATGGTTAAAGAGAGTTTTGCCTCCTGAGACATGAGACTGCCTAGTACTCTCTTTCAGATCCAAGTTGCACCTATCTTTGAAATTCAATTAAAATAGCAAAAATAATTTCAACCACCATTTTAGCTTTCTCTCATTGAAGTTATGGAAAATGATAGAGCTGTAAATTTGCATTTTTTTTTTGCTTCTAGCATAATTTCACTGTTTAAAAATCGGGTTTCTAAATCAAAGCCACCACTTCACCTATTCAACACTGTCAAAGAGGCACCTTTCACCTGCCTCTGAAAAAAAGGCAGACACCTCCAGAAAGCATTTATCCACCCTAAGATATAAGTTTAAGGAGATGCTATCTCTGTTGACTACAGAGCCTAGGGACTTTGAGTTAGACAAATAAGGTTCCTTATGACTAACCATGTCATCAGTTTATTGTTCTAAACCAAAGTCAAATTTTGTGTAATTCTGGCATTTGAATGAATTGTGGAAAGTATGTTGATAAAATAATGTTAAAATTGTTAAAATAATCAGCTTAGAAGATCAGGTTTACTTTTCACAGAAGTATAAATAAGTATAAATCAAAATAAATAGGAAATATAGTTCTGTAATTCTCTTGACTTCCCTCACCTCATTTTTATTCTTTTGCATACCATCAGTCAAATACAGGTATTCTCTGTCTTTGTCATTAAATAGAATTTCTGTAATCACCTCTGATCACCTAAATTAGTTGCATCTAATATTTGCAGTTCTAGTGGTCTTTCTCCCCATTGATTCCAAAATGCCTCTGTGGTACAGGGACCAGTCTCACAAAAGTATTCAAAAAGTCTTTTTGGACAAATCTCTGATCCCTTGTATTACCCTTTAGGTCACTGACTTGGGCAACTTCTGACACTACTGGAACTACCTTCTACAATTCATGTCTTCTAATCTTATTGCTTCATTAACCTACTTCCTCACTAACTTATTTCTAAAACATTTTAGAATGCCCGCTAACAAAAATAAAGCCACTTGAAACCGAATTGATACATGTCTATGATTTTTATTGTTCATATCTGAGCATGTGTGAAGTAACAGTATTATTTTCCCACAAATCACTTTACTTCAGACTGGGAGTTTTTACACATGGCATCAGTCCAGGGTCTACATTATTTTTTCTTTTTTTTTTTCCTTTTAAAAAAAATGAACCAAAATACCTGAAGGAGGTGCATACACACAGTGACCAATAAATGGAACAGGGTTAATATTTTTTTGTGGAAAATATTTCACACCTCAAAGTCTCAACAGGCACAACATTTTCTCTGTTTTCAAAATTCATATTACAGAACAGTTTTGTTTTATCTGAAAATAAAGGCTGGAAAGTATTTTTCTTCAAAGATTCCAAACCTTGTAGGCCCTGAGCCTGCTAGCTCTAAGAATCAAACCAGAAAACTATCAGCCTTTTCCTATGCCTGAGCCTTAACTACCTTCTCTCACTGTCCACTAAAGTGTAAATTGTGTTTGCTGCCAGCAAAGTTCTTCAATTCTGCTCCTCTCCTTCATTGTATGATTGCATGCACATCACATCAGAGGAGCCAGGGAGATATTAGTGAAAGAGCTTAATCTTCTTTGCTCATCTCAGAATGCATAGTCTGCTCACAGCAGTTCACATCTTCAGAGTAAGGAGGGGAGGAAAAAGAAAGCACTTCCCTCGGCTGGTGCCGCAGAGCATCCCTGTATCCCAGAGGGAACCCATTTGTCAGGAGCTGAACCAATAGTGTTTGCCATCTCAGGAAAGCATCACTGCCTGCACACAGTATCCCTACCTATATCAGGTAAGAGAGGGAATCAGCTGTAATAAGACCTAAGCCCTTTACATATAACAATGCCTAGCCTTCACGTAGGCAGATTAGGGAAGAGTCTGAACACATGCCAAGGACTCCCAGCAGCTGCAACTTCTCTTTAGAGCAGAGGAATAGAGAGACTGCCTTACTCTGAGCTTTAGTTTATCCCAGCTGATCACACCATGCAGAGCTGACTGGGTATCTGGTTGAAAGAGGTGCAACAAATTTCAGAACCTGTACTCAAACTCCTCTGTGGAGCCAGAGAGTATGTTTATTAAACCAGTCCTATGCCAGAAAACCCAACATCTATTTAAAGCACTGTGAGATATGAGGAGGTAGTAGTTAGGACTATTAGATGTCTGATTTTTCTTACAGTAGGGAACACAAAGATAAAACCAGCCTACAGAGAAAATTGTGGCAGTTTTCAGGGAGAAATAAATATGTGAGAGAAAGATGAAAGACAAAAAGAAGGTAATGAAAAGACCTCGAAAGGACAGAAAATGTTGCAGCTTGTAAACATCGGAAGACTTTGCTCATAAAGCTCTTCCATCATTCTTTTGCAACAGCTTTGCCAATATGTCATATCCCAGCGAGAGCATGAAAGGTATTATGAATACAAAGAGCTGGTAAATGGTGTGGTGTTAATAATGATAAAAAAAAAAAAAAAGAAAGAGAAAGAAGGGCAAAGAGTTTGTTTAAAAAAAATTATGAAAGTTTTGACTGGATTCTTGGTATATTCAGTTTTTAAATTATATCTTTCTGCTTTACCTTAAGTTAGAGTTGTTTAATACAGAAATGTAAATAATAAATGGCTAGTATTTGCAGTAATACTGAATTATTTATTGCAGTAAAATGATGTTATCTTGTTTTCCTGAAGCACAACTGTCTGCTAGAGTATGGCTTTCTGGTTCTCAAAATAGTATTAAAGGAATCCAGCAGAAAGATGTTTCTTACTACAACAGCACTCTGTTAGATAGAAAATTATATTTTACTAGCTTCATGATTTTTTCTGTGTTTTCTCATGGGATTAGAGATCACAAACCAAAGTCCTGTTTCTGTTCACATGATCAAAGCCTCTCTCTCTTTACAGTATACCCAACCCCAGTTATTTCATCCAATCAACTCCTGGTTAGAGAAGTAGGTGTTATTATTTCCACTGCTGAGAGTAGGCACAGAGATGAAGTATAAAATCACAGAAACCTACTAAGGAATGCAGATGTCATCACAGAACCTATGTGTTTGGATTCTCTTTAACCATCCCCCATAATTTAAAGTTGCAAATTTTGCTTTTTTTAATCAAGTTCTCAAGAACCCACCATAGATTCCTTAGACTTCATCACATGCTACTGTATATTCTAACTTTCTAAATATAACAAACATATCCTAAAATAGCTGAATCCAAGATTTTGTTTATTTAAGAAATACAGCTACATAAGGAGAATTTGAGTTCTTAGTTCTGAAAGGCACAATGTCTTATTACTCAGTGTTAGAGATAAATACAGCTGCACCAAGTCCAGGTCATTAGATACCTATAAGACAAAGGGTAGTAAAATACATCCAAAAAGTGACTGTATTCTATCAATAAACACTGTACAGAACTCTCAGATTTTCATTTATTTGATCACTCAGGGTATCAAAACAGATAAAGAACTAAGGAACTGAAATTAGTTCTAATAAAAGAAGTCTTTATTTCTGGTCAAATGTTTATGATGACAATACACTAATCATTACTCATCTCTTAATTTTAGACTAAAAGATTATGGAAATCCTGAAACT
The DNA here is from genome assembly GCF_000691845.1 of Merops nubicus. Taxonomy (NCBI): domain Eukaryota; kingdom Metazoa; phylum Chordata; class Aves; order Coraciiformes; family Meropidae; genus Merops; species Merops nubicus. The sequence continues at coordinate 17,509 of NW_008623823.1, forward strand.
TAATTTTTCAGAATTATAAATATAACAGATTCAGGAGAAACAATACTTCGTGTTATACTCAGGAATGTTTTTAAAAGAAGTTGGGAGATAGATTTCATTCATTTCAGTTTGCTCGTGGGGAACACTCATGCAAAATACAAGTACCAAATACAAAAAACCACTACTGAAAAAGTCTGTGGAGATTTCTGTTCCCTAAACTTTCCTCAATAGAACATTTACAGAGTTGCATCACGGAGTCTCACAACTGCCATTTGCACTGACACATAATTTCTCTTTTTGGTTGGGTCCCTGATCTGGGTTATTTAATTTCCATACTGAATGATTTTAGTTTTCTCCTGGGAACTCTTTTAGCACAAATTGATTTCTATTTTCTGAGACAAAAACCTATGTTTCAGAGTCAGTCTGCTCATGTCCTAGCAGCATGGAAGATGTGTCTCTTT
>NW_008623823.1:17979-38611 GCF_000691845.1 Merops nubicus
ATACTAACTGTCACCACTAATACAGCTGTCTCTGTACCACCAAATACTCCAACATTCTCCCTTGCAATCCCCACTTCTCATTATATAGACCATTATCATGCTACAGTAAGACAACTCTAATTTTCTCAGGCTCTTTTGATTAAAATATCACAAAACCCCTAACTTTTCAGCTGCTGCCACAAGGCAAGATAAGGGTCAGAAGACACAGGGATAACAGCAAAGCAGTGTGGATGTGTCTGGTCTTCTTTAATGGGGGCTTGTCTGGAGCAGTAGAGCAAGCTGTTGTTCTGCTCCGACATTTGGAAACCTGGGATTGTTGTCTGGGATGGGTGCTTTCAAAAAAGTGGAAGTAACATGAGTATTCATAATTGGAAATTGTAGAAATAAACTCTGAAACACATATTTTCCTGCATCTAGGTTCATTCATTGAGTAGTAAGAAGATGATCTGGGCTGTAAGGAATTGAAAAAAACCCCAACAAAACAAAACACAAACATCACAGCAAAATAACCCATCACCACAACCCAAAATTAATATTGCCTTGCTCAGGAAGCTGGGAAGCTGGAACCTCACTGCAAGCTGTTCAGATGGACCTTTCTGTGATTTTAAATCCTTAACCATAAAGAGAATGGCCCCAGAAAAGAACTTCCTACCTACTTTGGATGCAGTAATTCTATTATAAACTTCTTTTGGAAAGAAAAATGCTGGGAAATAATTGTCAGTATTTTTTTTTTTTTCCCCTTCATACTTCATTTTCACTGCTCTAAGACCCCCAGTCACTTTTCTGTAACAGAAGGAATCCATAGTAACTTATATACAACTGTGGAAAAAAATTCCAATTTATGTATTTTCTTAATTCTGTTTTTTGGCCATCTGGCATTCAATTAGAAAATTAATCTAGTATGATGTTCATCAGGTAGCAGCATTTAAGCATTTCATATTTAAATTTCCAAGTTTAACCTGCTGACACTTCACGCATCTATGACATGGTCAATCACATAAGGCAATTCAACTTATTCTAATATAAATATGAAAATTAGCTTAGAAATTTATATTTAAACAATTGAATTGAATTAAATTCCTGCAATTGTCCAGTGAGATTTACCTACTTATTTAAATGCTTTGCTGAATTATCCTCGATAACACAGACCAATGGGAGACAACTGTTTATTATTGTCCTGGATAATTTTTTTTGACAGCAGTCACCTGATCAGAAAGGACTTGTACCACAATCCATAGTTACCAGTCCCTGGAAGCTGACAACGGTGCAGATGACACGTCCTGTGATTTACAGCAGTTGTCATTTAAGACTAATAGCAGAACTAATTAAACTTTCACAGCACAGAGTGTGACAGTTCTATGAGAGCAACAGCTTGTGTTGCCATCACCAGAGCAAATGCAAACCCCTTGCTTCAAATACCTTGCAGCAATTTAATTAACCATTGGCTTTTAATTGTTGCTGGAGTTTTAATAAATCTCATTCTTACAAAGAAGTGCACTGTCATGTAACAACTCTGATGTATTTAATCATAGATATATATTTTTAAGAATTGATTATGTGCTGTTAACATGATCTTAAAGTGAACATAATGCTGCTGTGCATACTTGTAGTCCTCTCCTTGTATACCAGTAAGTCTGTGTTTGATATATAAGTAACAGGTAAAAGAGCACACAAATTCAGCTTCAATATTTCATATCCTTTTCAGTATTTATCATATGTTTTGAGAAAGCCGTTTCATCATTTTCCAGTTCTTCTTTCCTAGGCTAAATTAGAAAGTGATGTTTTTCGTGCTCTTTGCCCTTGTATTAATCCTGGTTTGCAACTTTTTCACTTGGAATTCATCTTTATTGAGACAAATATGAATAGTCGAGTTATAAATTATTTTCCATTTTCTTAAAAAGCCATACTAGTACTTTCCTAGAAAGTTATGCAGTATCTCTTTCACTGTATTTACTTTTTTCAGAGTTACATTGTAGCATTTGTTTATCATCATCCAATACACCAGAATATGTGCAGTTCCTTTCACACATGACTTATGATTGATGTTTTCAAGTGTTTTGAGCTATTCCTACCAATGCAGCCCTCAGGATCACCCAGTTCAACACCCTGAGCACCTTTATTTCTGTCATGTCAGTCAAAGAACATTCATGTCCAGCTCAGCCCACTGCAAACTCACTCAACAGCTCATAGAAATTTCATTAGTAAGACTTCCCCTCATCAATTTATCTCTATTTCCATTTAAAGAATCAACTCCACCAACCAATGTACATTTGCTCTATTCTTACATACTTGTCAAAGGAAAGATGTAATGAACATACCTGAGAAAAAGAAGGAAAAGCCAAGCAATGGAAGGAATAGGAATCTCTTCTGAGTCTTCAAAATTCTGCTAGGTTTTGAAGTGGTGATTTATTGTAGTGCAGTGTTTCATAAGGCTGGTGTTAGGGCTTTTAGTGACATGCTGTGGGAGAAATAAAAATTATCATGGAAGCACAGGAGAGCTACCATGCTTCATGTGTTTGCAGGTGGAGAACATTGTTTCCCCATGAAGATTAAATAGTTAAGCAGGTGTGTTTGTCTTAAAGACTATCCCAATACTATCCAGATCTGGATAATACTGTCCAGAATACTATACTATCTGGATAATACTATTCAGAATAGCCCAAATAGGCCATGGAAAATTTCCAGATGCTGAGAAATGGTGCTGGAACTTTCAAATCCATTCTAATTTTCTGGAAACATGTCTCCTTTTTCTAGCTCACAATGTCACAAGTAGCATCCAACCTACCTGATCTCATTGTATATTGAATGCACATCTAAGTGAAAGACAAAGTACTAAGGCAATCAAGGAAGAGGAGGTTCTAACAACAGTTGCAAATAGACTTTAAAGGACACACAGGGAATAAAGTAAAATAACCTAGCTAAGCATATTTTCCCAAATAGGCTGATTAACTTAAGATTGCCTAAAACTAACATCAGTTTTGTGCTACAAGTGTTCATGCTGGTCTTTTTTCACGGTCAAGCACTGGAGTCAGTGCAAGAATCAATACCTGAAAAGTGTTGAATAAATATGGATTTTGATCAATATTGATTCTACAGTCTTCAGTGATTTTGGTAGTTTATCCACCAAGCAGAGGAGGCATTGTAATTTTTTTTCTTTTATCTGCTTCTAGTCATTAGAAATCTGCTGTTTAGCTAAGCTGGACCCACCAGACACTCAACACTTTCCATGAAAATGAGATTATAACAGATTAATGAATAATAACAGGGACATTGCTGGCCATTTCTTCTTTGATCCAAACTACTGCATGTTCAGACTAATAGGAAGGGTTTTGTGATTATTAAATGCAGTGAAAGAATCACTTGCCTCTGAAACGCTGACCCAGTGAAGCCCAGTTGCAAATTTGTTATTGACTGTAACTAAGTTAGATTCTAAATTCAGTTTGTAAGGAGGGTTGGGGGCCCAGGTTGTAGCTGTGATTATTTGTTATTAAGTTTTTATTCATGATAAAAAAAAATATTTTAAGTACGAAAAACAATAGAATGTACAATTGTTCATGGACATCTGTGAAACAACAGCTGTTATTTTAGTGGGGATTATTAAAATTTGACTGTAAATTTCTGATACAAGTAAGTGATCTCTAAATGGCACCTGTTAACTTGGTGCTCTTTAAGAGAGGAGCTTCTCCAGATGTATTGCAATTGTTTACTTTCTGTGGAACTGCTTTGCTCCTTATAATACCTTGACACCAGCTTCTAGAATTTCCTGGTACTGCATTAAAGCTCCAGGCTGATGGCACCAAAGACTAGATAATAAAGACTCCCAGGAGCTTAACTGTTTGGTTTCATTTTAACTGTTGTATAAAGAGAAAAAGAAGGTGAAATAATATTTTACAGTAGCAAGACAATAGATTCAGAAGCACAACCCCACTTATGACATGATGCTATTATAAACAGCACTGAGCAGAGGGCATGAGCTCTGCTTGCACCACAGTGCTCATTTAGAAGATGTAGCCCTGGCTACTCTCCCTGGCTTCAGTAAAGCCTTGTGGGAGGACAGGCAAGGAAAGGCAAAGCAGCTTTGCTTACATTTCATTCTGTGCCTTCTTTACACCTCTGAACTGATTTAGAGAGATGTCCATACAATTTAGGAATAATGGACCTGTATTTCCCTCCAACATAAGAAGGAAAATCACCTTTTAAATGTCACAGTGAGCACTTCCCTTTAAATTGTATGAATGCTATTGCTCCATACTCATAAGAAGGTGAAATAAAATGCCAACTTCACTAGATTCTAAATTCATCACCTTTCAGAATCTTACTTTTTAACATCCTACTGAATGTTCTCAATTTTTCTTTTATTTCCTTTTTTTCTTTCTTTTTAATGACATAACTTCAGAATCTTGTAGTAAAGGTTTCTGAAAAGGTGAGTTGTAATGACAATTACATGATTTGTCGTGACTCCTACAGAAATTTGTATTCTTGGGGAAAAAGCTCCCCAGAAGCAAAACCATTCTGAAGCATACAGTCTAGTTCTACAAGTGTACTGCATGTATCTACTGTTTGTTATCCAAGCAATAAGTGACTCTTATAGTCCTGACTAAAAACTAAGAGCTTTCTTGAAAACAAAAAAAGAACCTCGAACGAAAACAAACAAGCAAGCAAACAAATGAACAAAAAAAACACACCAAACCAAGCCAAAAGAGAAAATTCTACTTCCTTCCAAGTTGGAAAGATACATTTATTTTCGTTTTACATTAATGAGGGTTGCTTTTTCTGCTTTTCCAGGTAAAACACAGGTTATGGGTGAAATCAAGATTGCATTAAAGAAGGAAATGAAGACAGATGGAGAACAGCTGATAGTAGAAATCCTTCAGTGCAGAAATATCACATACAAATTTAAATCTCCAGATCATCTACCAGGTATAATACAGAAACCAGCTTCATGATACTTTGAAAACATTAAGCAGGATATATCTGCAATCCTTTAACATAACCACTAAAATGGGAAAGAAAATTGCTTCTTAATCAGAATGAAACATTCTGTAAGATTCTTTTTGAAGTGTGCTTTTTTCTCCAACGAGCAACTTTAATGAAAGTAAAAACACTTTGTAGAAGCAAATTAAGTCTCAGAAGTTACTCGTCTTTCTAATTTACTTTGATTGTTAAAAATTAATCCTTATTTAACTCTAATAAAAATGTAACTCCCTTCGTTATTAAAGAACAATGGTATCTGGCAAAATTTGTATTTTGGTAAGAAAAGGTTTTTAAAAATTGAAAACTCATGTTAATAATAATATTTTCATACATACATAAAGACATCAAGGTATTTGTTCTTTTAATGACAGCACTGTAAACACAAAGTAATTCCCTTGGATTTAGTGGGGATTCTCATATGAATGAGAACAGAATATGGCTAAGTAAACTACCAGGCTCTGTTTCTTCACAGTTCCCCTCTGTTGAAATCATTAGCAACAATGATTATTTAAAAGCTTCTGTATTTAACTAATTGAACTGTTCTTCCCCAGACCTGTATGTGAAGCTGTACATTGTCAATATCTCTACTCAAAAGAGAGTAATCAAGAAGAAAACCAGGGTATGCAGGCATGACCGAGAGCCTTCGTTCAATGAAACTTTTAGATTTAGCTTGAGTCCTGCTGGGCATTCTCTTCAGGTAATTCTGCATTTTATTAAAGTCTAATTTTGGATGTTGTCCATGCTGTGCTATGGGCATTTGAGATCAGTCTTACCCCAGCTGTTTGCTGAAAGAAGACAATTACAAAGGAAATAACACAATTACATAATAATGGGAACACTAGGCTGGAGGAGACTTTAAAAGATAGTTTAAACCATCACCTCACATTGAAGAAGGGTATTTATAGACTGGGCCTGAAAGTTCTAAGAAAGTTCCAAGACCGGGCTTGATCTGTCCTTAAAGTTATGCATGCCTTCCAAAAATACTTTTCTAGAATTAGATACAATAGTAATAATCTCAGGCACTGCAAAATTACTGATTATGATGTCAAATACTATCTGTGTATATTTGTAAAGGACATGGCAGTATTTTCATCTGTAGCACACCAAATGGTGTGTGGAACTGATTCAGAAACATTCCCTCTCCTGTATTTTAGTTGTTTAGAAAGTTTTGATCATTTGGTCAGGTTTGCTTTTTTAGACAGGTAGGATTCCTATTGCTTTCATTTACTTCCACATGAATAGATAATAATATAAGCCAGCTATTCAGGTTCCTCTAGTCAGTTTTGAAAAAGGATGAAAAATTCCAGCATTATCTGCCTGCTAATCTTAATAGTGAGAGGAGTTGTTGGGCATGCCAGCTTCCACTTAATGTACCTTCAAATCTATAAGGCTGACATAAACGAGCCTTATAGATTTTATCAAAAAACATTTTGATGACTGAAGCTAGACCTATCTGACAATGTTAGCCTTATTGGTTGCATCATTAAAATTAAAGCGAAAACAGATGTTTCTTACAAAAAAAGGCAAACATAAATAGACACTGTTTTCTCTGTTAAGGTGTCCTAACATCCTTACTTATTCAAAAGACTCAGTAAAAGACTATTTAAGATGTTGCGTTACCTGGGAAAATCCAGAGGGTGTTAATAAAATCTTGCTGAAGCTTAAGAGCTAAATAAATTTCCTGTAAAAACCTTGCTTGTAGTGGTGGTTTGGAGAGGAAGCCATAAAGGGTGAGTAGACCAGTAAAGAAGAATCCACAGAATCCTATGGAAAAATAAGCTGCCAAGTTGTTAAAGAGGGAGATAGTGAGGGAGGCAGCCATAGGAACAGTCAGCCTGAGACTTGGCAATATTTCCTCAGAAACACTGTGCTGCACACCAGACCTAAGAGAACAAAGGCTGTAAAAGCAGCAAGGAACAAGTTTAAAACAGACTAAAGGTGTTTCCTCTTCACAAAACTTGGAGTACAAGAAGTACAATTTATCACCATAATATATTGTAAACACTAAATATCCTCAAGGGAAAAGTAACTGGAGAAAATGATTGGACAAATTCATGGGCAAAATACCCTATAGTCTGTTAAATACAAACATACTGCCTGTGAGTCAGGAAGTCACTGATCCAGAGATCATAGTAGGTATTTGGGGAAAGTGTCACTACATGATTATTCTTACATTCTGTCTTATACACTGTGCTATACACTTTTGGAAGCTGAATATTTCACTGGAGAGGTCTTCAGTGTGACTCAGTACATCTGTACATTTGGGACAAAGACATGGACATTGTCAAAAAAAGTTTTGGGGAAAATAGAACACACCAAGAATGTATAGGTCAAAAATTGAATTGGATTATTGTGGGAGGAAGTAAGATCAGAGAAAGAGGAAAAGATGAGGTCAAACATGGTAATCATACAAGGCACATTGTAAAGAGGTATGGGGAGGATTCTGATGGAAACAGAAATTAGGACAAGGGTATGTTCCCTAAAAATCAACAGCAAGAGCTGTGAATACTAGCCATAAAATGAGATGGTGTGCTATTCAGAACAAAGGGGGAAAAAGCGACAAACAAAAGAAGAGAGAAGGAAACCTAGAATTGTCTATCCAATAGTATTTGGAATAAGGGGGGAAAATGCTGATTATTAGAAACTATGACTAGTTGATTCAGGATAACAAGTCTGGAATTTAGAGCCTGGAGCAGGGAATAAACAAGGCTGAGAGAGAGAGAGACAACCTAGTGAAGACAAATACTAGGGATCCAGCTGGGAGGAGTGGAGAGAAGGATCAAGGACAGAAGTGATGAAAAATTTTTTAGAAATTTTTTCTGTCCCCAAACTGTTGACGTGACAGAATGAAAATATTCTGCAGAAAACATTTTGACAGGTTTCAGACAGACATTTGGCTCAGCCCCTGGCAACTTGCTTGGTTGCTTCCCAGATTTCCCTGTTCCCTGGCAGCCCACCTGGGACCCTTCTGGAAAGCATTAAGCTCCTGGCTCCTTTGCCTTGTTCCCTAGAGGGCTCCTGGCTGACTGGCTTGCAATTAGAAATACATAATGTTGTATGTGAGGGTAATCAGAAAGGCACAGAAAAATGTTTTTTTCACAGATGTTCTGGTTTGGCTTGTCAGATTCTGGCCTGTCCGTTTCTTTAGGAAACTCTGAACCAAGTGACCAAAAAAGCCACCAGCAGTGGAGGGAGGCTGCCCGTTTTCCCCAAGGATGAGCTTTCTGATGAGTGAAGTAAAGGGCAGTTCCCTAATAGTTCAGTTCCTGAGAGTCATTTGGTCTTCCCTTATCAAAGCTGTTGACTATTGGGCATGTAGGTGTCTAAGTTGTCCAGGTATATATATTGCCATTTGATAACAAAATTGGCCAGGTAACTGGCAAGATCATCCACCAAAATTATTGCAAATATCTTCCTTCCTGCCCCCCCCCCCCAAATTTCCATTGTAAAGTTTGCATTTTTTACCTTGTTTCCCAAGTCAGAATTTTCCAACTTGTGGAAAATTTCCACAAGTGTTGAAGTACTTGATTACTGGAAACTTGACAGTTGTTACGTGTCTACTGTTGTATGGTCTCTTCTAGCATATCGGTGGAGAACAAAATCCTTGAGTTCAGCTTTCAGCTGTTCTTCTGTTAGCCTAGATTTTTGAAACCAAGCAACAAAATGCCCTATTTTCTTTTCCACTGGTTTACACAGAGGGTGACAGCATCCTACTGTTGTTACCTCTCTTGCTCATTGACAGAGGTCCGCTCATCAGCCGTGAAGATTACAAACCTGCTGCTAATCCTATCATCAAAATGCAATTTTTCATTAATTCTTTTTCTTTTTGAAAGACTTAATAAGTTGATAACAAAAAAAAAAAAAGGCATTGACCTTCTTAATTCAGTTACTCGACTGAGAAATGCTAAAGTTTATCTGAATGTGTAATTATAACTCACCCACTGAAGTATATATATTATCAAATGTATTTCTCTCAGAAACATGTATAATGAACCTTTAGAGCCACAGAATGAGTCAAGTCCTTCAGAGAAGTCTGCTGCTTGCATGACTTGAGCCTGCTGTGCTGGAAAACATGTGCCTGTATGATAAATCAGGGAGGGTCTTGAACAGCCAGCCTGCATAGCTCACGTAAGCACTGGGGCTATTCCTTCGCCTTCCCCCTCTCCATGGCTAGGCAAACAAGAGCAGTAAGACCAGATGCAATACTGTGTCTTTCAACAGAGACACGATAGGAGTGACATTTCACACCAGTGCTACATTTCAGGTTACACTACCACTTGTTGACGTCAGAAGCCAGAATTCTGGATTTTCTCCTGTTCTAGTTTGCCCTGAGTTACAGCCCGTATGCAGGGCACCCTCTGACAACCATGCACCTGAAACTTGACCTTGTGTTTGTCTTGGGTAACCAGCAGGTGAACAAATTGCTCACTGAAGGTCAAGATTGTCATCTTCTAGTTACTATATCCCATGATAATTAAACAAGAAGAGAAAGGTTCAGTTTTCACAGGGCTTTCTTCCTATTGAGAAGCTGACTCTTTATAAAGGGTTATGGTTACTGTTTCTTTTCTGTGGGTATTGAATCAGAGCTCAACATTTCTGAAACTTTCTTGATTGCTAGCAAATGCAATATGTTAATATGCACATTGATCATTATTTTATTATTATTATTTTCCCAGATTCTTCTTGTCTCCAGTGGAGGGAAGTTTATGAAAAAGACACTGATTGGGGAAGCTTATATCTGGCTTGACAAAGTGGATCTAAGGAAAAGAATAGTAAACTGGCACAAACTGTTGGTCAGCTCCACACAAACACACTGAGCAGAGCTGTCTGCTTAGGGTACAGAATCTGCAGAGTCTGCTATAAACAGCATCACTCCAAGACTATAGTTTGATATCATTGTGTTTAGCTAGTCTTTCAGAATACAAAGTAGAAAAGAGCAGTCTCTGGGCTACATAGCACACTTATATGAGGGCTAGTACACTTGGTTTGCTGCAAAAGACAGCAAAGTGAAGGAAAACCTGGGCCCAGAAGTTAAAGTGGGGCTGTTTGAAATGAAGACTGATACGAGGGCTCCGTGTTGTTGGACTCTGTGAAGAGAGTAACTGTGAAGGAAACAATGAAGGCTGGAAGGCAGGTGCTAATGCAGAGCTGGGCTGCAGCTGGAGGTAGCCTGATGGAAAGAGCAGGTTGGTTTTCTGTGCAACTGGAAGGAGATTGTTTTATCCAAAAGCACCTAGGGTGACTGACTTTCCAAACCCACTTATCAGAAGTGCAAAACTGGTTCTTCTGCACCTTAGAATCTCTGAGAATTTGCTGTACTGAGATTATGCTACTTGACACCAACTGCAAGGTATTTGCAAGAGTGGTACTGTTATTTTAAATTACTGTTTCCTTCTTTCTTTTTCCTTCAAAAACTATACTATTGAGAATTAGATCTGATTGTTCCTTTATTTTTCTGTGTGTTAACAATGAATATAAACCACTATCCTAGAAAGTAATGGAAAAATACTATATTAATGGTCTATAATTTGGGATGTGGTTTTAAAGAGAAATGACAGGATGTAAACTGCACTACAGGAGAAGGAAAAAATGCTGTTTTGATGTCAGTAACACTGTACTTCACCCTACCCTTTGAATCAGCAGTTTTTATGAAATTTGGACTTGAATAGACTTAAGCACTAGGACTAACAAAATTATTTCAACTAGTCCTTCCATTTTTCAGCAACCAGTCTTATTATGAAACTATACAGAGACAATAAATTCAAAGGTAATTTGTGGGCATTTTGGAGCAGTAGATCCACTCTGCTAACACCAACCCACTTGGTGCAGGGCTCTCCTTCAACACCAGTGATACACTTGAAATCTAAGGGGATAGCAGGGCAGTTACTGTCTGGAAGCTGTTTGTTAGAGAGAATGAAGAATATCCTCTTGCTATCTAAGGTGAATGTCTGAGTATAATCCACTCAACAGCATGTCTTTTTAGTTAGGAAAGAAGTAAATAGGAAGGTAACTTGAAACATTTAAGAGTGTGTTAGAACTTCCTTGCTTAAAGTCCCACTTTCAGGGTCTTGAAGCCAAGCAGCTCACTTGGGAAGAAACCACTGCCTGGGATAGCTTAGACTGGTTGTTGTATTTCCCCTTGTACCATTTCTTGAAGAAGGGAGAGGCTTTTCTCACATTCCTAAAAGTATATCAGTTTCTTTTTAAAAAAAAGAATCAATATGGTATTAACTCCCATGTTACTCAGAAGTCATTTAGTATATCACAGCTTCATTAGCAAGTAGGTTCACTAGAAATACTGCATCATGACTTTTGCATATTTAAAAAGAAAATGACCAAACTTCTGTACCTCAGATATTTCTTTTTGTTGATCAGAAAGGACATTTCACCAATTATTTAATGTACATCTTTTTATATTTTCTTAATATATGCAGTTCACTTCCACAGGCTGTACACCAACTGAAAATATTCTTCAGGAAAATAATATACGCTTAAAATGAAAAGGAAAAATAAGGCTCATTTTACTCAGAATCTGGACTGGCCATGAAAAAGCTACACTATTTAATCTGGTGACACTCCCACATACAGTTTTTGATTTATCAGCTTAAAATAACAAGATGCAAAAGGAATATGAGAAGACACACACAGAAGATATTTATGCTACACACACCAAGAAAACTCCTGTTAAGTTACCAACAACCTGCTGGTAGCCTGCTTAACTTATGAGCAGAGCAATCTTACCAAAATGTTATTAGTTTTCTTGAAAACACAGCATCACTGACAGTGGAAGTAGGATGTGTGCTTTAATGTTGAATTTTATGCTTTCACCAGTATATGTATACCCTACCTCTCATGTATTTCAAAAACAGTCCTCTGAAGTTATTGTAAACATCCTATATGTTTTGATGTTGTGTATGTTTTTATAAGAAGTAAACACTTCAAAGAAAACATCCCCAATCGAACCAAAAAATCCTTTGTGGATATATTTGACATATGTGTTGCTCTTTTGGTGGGTTATTTTGCATTCCTGATGGCTATAGTGTGCTCTTTCTTTGGAAAAAAAAAAAGACAAAAAAAAAAAAAAGTCCAGTTTCAATTACTGTGTGAAGTACAAACCATGAGGTGTGCAATTTTGTGCAAACTGCTGGTAATTTTGTTCTTTCTAAGATTTATTATGAAGACAGCAAGTCACGCTGGCAGTTGCTATGGAGATTTCCAGCAGGAACAAGCACTGTCTGGCTGCCTTACTGGGAAGCCTGCAGCCACCACTCATAATTGAGAAAGCAGACAGGTGTGCTTTGCCCTCACACACGTACAAATGTGGCCAATATTCTTATAAAATAGTTGTGTTGGGTGGTATAGCTGCAGCTGTATGGAACAGTTACCTTTGCAGGGTGATTGGCTGTTAGCAACTGGTTTGAGTCAAGCATCTTTGATTCTCTGAAAACACCAAATGTTTCTGCATGTTGAAGTGGCAGGTTTGGGCTCCTATCATGTAATGTAGAGTTTGTCAGGAACGTGGCACTGCCTTGGCCAGCTGCAGCAAGGCCAGGGCTCCTTTGGTGTCCCCCGGGATGGGCTAGTGAGAGATCTGGGCCCACACACTCCCTCTTTTCTGAGGCAGCATCATTCAGAGGTCAGAGGATGCTTCCAAAGTGTGCCAAGTTCCTTTTTTGACCAAATTTCTAGGTTGTACTGGAATCACTCTATGCAACACAGATTCATGTTTGAATCCATTTTTTTCTTTTTTTTTTTCTTGCTTTCTGAACGAAGTCAGGAAAAACTCTCTTGTGACAATGTTTTTTTAAAAAAATAATCAAACAAGGACTATTAATATTTTTTTACTTTTTTGTATATATCTCAGTATATTTTTTTCACTTTTTTTCTCATTAATTTTTTGTTTCTTTTATCTGGCTAAAAGTGCTTAGATGTGGCAACAGCTTTTATAATTTCTGAGTGATTGATTATTAACGAGTTCACACATTCCTATGATTGTTTTGGAGACACATATTGCAGGGAGGCAATAGCAGAGGCATTTTAACTTTTTTTATTCATAAGTCAGCTGAGTCAACAGATTTTGAAGCTGCCTCTGTGTTCAAGGTCTTGTATAGTGGAAACAAGCAGAAAAATGAGCAAAAGCACAGTGTGTGTGTTTACAAATGACAGGGATTTCTAATGTTATCATTGTTATTATTATGCACACAATGAGCAGCAAACAGCCATTTTCTTTTTTTTCCAGGTTCAAAATAAACATGAGAGTTTCTATGATGAATGGTGAGCTAGTTCTTTATCATTACACTTTAAAGGGATAGTATCCAGGGGCAATGAGTGCTGCTTCTTTATTATTAGCCATGTTTTCACATTACATGGATCCTGTATGGAAGAAACGAAACCCCAATCTAAACCAGCTGAAGTCGATAGCAGTCTGTTGACTTACACTGGCTCCCAATCGACACCAAGGAAATATTTGAGTTATTTTTCTGGATGCTGGGTATTCACATGGTTAGCCTGTGGGATATGGTAGCTGGTAACCAGCTGATATTGATTCTTACTTTGAGGATGATGATAAAGAAAAAGAAAACATCTATTCTATTGTAAGCTAGTGTGTGCCCAATAGAGATTATTTAATTAGGATTTAGTTTCATGGAGATAACATAAAGATGTTAATAGTATTTTTAAAAATTATTTAAATCATAACTGACACTATTTTTAAGTACTTTATTTTCATTGCTACAATATTGAACGTCCCAGATTTCATTATTTGAGTATATATCTAGATATGTACATACCTATGTGAATAACAGAGAAAATTTGCATTTGTGTGAGTGTAACTTATAAAGGTAATGAAACAGAGAGGAAAATTAGTGTAAGTATCCACCTACATTATATTTAAACCCTAGTCCTACATGCTTTGTGAATTTTTGTTACACCTGGCATGTAGGATCAGTCACTATTTATGAATACATGTTGCCTTTAGAAGGAAAACAGAAGGAATAAATGAAACCGGATACTCTCTCTTTAAATCATAAAAAGCATTTTAATGTTTTCTATATGTTCTATTTCATTATTTTGAAAAGATTAATAAGTAAATATATTGATGATCTCAAAAGTTATATATATAGATAGATATCCATAACTCAGAATAGATGACTTGAGCGAAAGCTGTTTTCTTAATTTGTTACCATGTAAATAACTATACATTTTTGTAAAAGAAACTGAGTTTAAATTCTTAACTCCATGTGACATCCAAGCATGTGAATGTGTCCTTATTTGATTGTATCTTATAGATGTTCAGTGACGTGCTCAGGTGCTCAACAATGGCTAACGTGTGTGCTGTCATGCTACAGACAAAGTGTACAGCATACCCAATGTCTAAAAAAACCCAAAAACGCCAAAAAAAAAAAAAAAAAAAATTAGTCCTTGGAGAAATGTAATGTTTCCACAGTGAATGTTGCATGCATAGATGGTGGTTTGTTGATACTCATTTTGGTTTGGATTTTTTTTAATTTCCATTTTGCTTCCAGATTCATCAGGAAAAAAAAAAAAAAAACCACACAGACTTGTTCTAAAAGTTGTAAAAACTCAAAAAAAAACCAGTATGAGAATTGTATAGAAATGCTTGTAAATCTGTCTGAGTTTTCACTTTATGTATAAATCCATTCCATGGTTTTGTGATTGTATACAGGATGTATCTTGAGATCTTATGCAAATTGTGCTGTATAAAGGCTGTTATCCCAGTCTGGCAAGTAAATATTTAAAATATCTGGTTTGTTTTCTTGTCCTTAATTTACATGAAAATGTATTTTGGTGGTTCAGATTTCCCATTTGTTGACTACAGTGGTTTTATTGTAATGCTGTGCACACTGCCCATATTCATCTGTCCTGTTTTGGCATTAGCACACCTCCAGGGTATCGCTAATGTCCCACATTTCATGTTGAAATAAAGAATGGTTAGCTTATCAAAGCTTTTCTTCAAACAAGTCAGAACCAGAATCCACATCAATATCTTCACTCAGATTTGTTTCTGGCATCCTATATAGACGGTAGATAAATGTACATGTGTCAGCACAGTTTAGAAATGTACGGGGTTTTATCTCCCCACTGTGAAGAAAAGATGAATTGTAAATGTGGCTTAACTCTGTACTCTTTTAAATTCTTGATGAATAAGAAAGAATCTGATAAACCCTAAAGAGACTTTCTGGCTCTTTCCTTCAAAAGAAAGAAGGATTCCAGGAACACTATCTTTTACAAGATATTATAAACAAGAAATCAAGTTTCTTTCAGCAATCATTTTTGTGTTACTGAATTGTACCTGACTTGTAGAACAAGGTTTTCCCACAGAGCTTGCATTTCTGAGCCATGTCTAGATTTATATTTACTATATTTGCATAGTCTCTCTCTTTGATATGAATAATAGAAAACTCATGCTCCCCAAGTAAGATAAATTGATATTTCAGTCTGGCACCTGGAACACATAGCCCGGGATTTTTTTTTTTTCTGTCAGTTAATGCCCTTTTTGTGAAAAATAATTTAGGGAGAAATAGGCAAGAACTTTGAGTATGTCTTCAGAAAAGAGGTGCCCTTTTTCACATTAGCCAACTTGCTACAGCAGTGACCCAGTCTGTCTTCCGTAAACATCCATCAGCAGTCAAACTCTACTCTTCCCAGTACCTGCCTTGATCAGAAAGATGTATGTTCGAGGTACTTTGGGTACCTTTCTCTGAGGAAATAGTCATGGCTACAACCAACACTTCACCCCACACTCAGCCCCATTTCTCAGTAACCTCTTATTTTAGCAAGAAAGCTCCTGCTCAGCATGCTGGAAATGGTAAGAATGCATTTCTGAAGTGTTAAAAACTTCATAGAACAGAAAGCTGACAGCACTTAGCTGCCATGAAAGCCATAGGTTTATCTGAGCCTAGCTCCAGAAAATTAGTTTACAGAAAGAAAATCTCAGTATTCTTTCACATACAGAAAAAAGAATTATTAAATAAAGCATTTCTTTTTAAATTATTAACGGTGTTTAACAAAAAAGTGTGTTTGCTCAGTTAAAGCACTCAGCCAAGTGCAGAGTAAGCACGAACTATTTCCTCATGGTGCAATTGCAGGGTTTAAGCTGGCTGCTCTATGCTACATATGATGTTCAGCTGGAAATCAGGAAGTTCATGGACTATTTTTAAAATGCAGGCTGAAATTAAAACTCGGAGACTGAACTCACTGAAATATATACACAGAGATTCAGCTTGGCATTCGGGCTCTGAGGATGGGTTCATCAGTCCTCGGGTGCTGAAATGAAAAGCCAAATAGTCGCTAAAAGCAGTGAGAGAACAGCCTCGTGCTTCAGGACTGCTGCAACAGAGGAGCTGCGCTGCCCCCTCGCAGCACCGCCCAGTGCTGCACCTGCAGGCCACCGACACCGGAGCTATCTGCTGCAGACTTATTATCATTTTTTTAAATAAAAATGATTATTAGTATCTCTTCCAGTGAAATAACATATCATTGAGACCTGTTTCTCCATTCTCTTCTCTTCAGTGTACTCTCCCTCCAGGACTTTGTTCTCAGGACCTTTATTCTCATAGGTTTTACAGATTTGTCAACTCAGCATACTTTGCTTTTACTTATATTAGTAATTCAAGAATGTCTGGATTTAAGAGCTTATAACTTCACATTGTTAAAACTGTCTCCAGCAACATGATTTTTTGCAGGCATGGTGTACTGACCATGAACCCCTGAGAGGGCTTTTGTCCCAGGGACCACTAAGCACTTGAGGTCTGGCAGAAATTACTGCTCCCCAGCTACCCCAACTTGCACAAGAGTGTCCATCCCACCAAAATTCTTTGAATTCTCTAATTTCTTGCTTCCTTAGGGAGGCCACACTCTCAGGGCCTGAGAATGAACAACTCACCAAATATGTTCAAGATTATTCTTTTCATAGAACTATATAATTTTAGAACAGTATAGGTTGGAAGGTTCTTCTGCTGATCTGTTACCGGACATCGAAGGATAGTACCACTAATGGGCAAAGCAGCAACCAAAGTCCTCCCTCTGCTCTTAAATCATACACCAACAATCCAACATGCCAGATGCACTCACTCACAGCATATTGTGTGAAGAAGGGAACAAGCTGACTCCAGAACCATGCTATGGTAGATGGAACCAGTCAGACAGGGAGTCCAATTATGTAACAGTTCCCCAGAGAGAGACTGATCACCAAGCCCCACCATCCTGTGAGCTCCAGTTGTTTTGAAGAACCAGGAAGCCCTTTCAATAACCAGAACCCCCCCACAGCACACCCACTATACAAATAAACCTCCCAGCTCCACTGCAAAGTAAGCTCTTATACAGGTGGTTTCTTGTCCCACCTCCAAGTTAATGTGGAAGCTGGGGGCACCTGGTGGTGATCTCCTAAGCAGCTCCCATCCAAGGCTGGCCAGACCCTGGGTGAAAACCAATCAGGAGGGTCTTTCTTGCCTGGTTGTGGGCATCATCCGTATGTCAACCCTGATTCAAGGCTGAGGGTTTAACCCCAGCACTTCAAAGGGACCTTTAAAAGTCATCTAGTCCAATTCCCCTGCAATGAGCAGGGACATCTTAAACTAGATCAGGTTGGTCAGAGCCTGGTCCAACCTGATCTTGAATGTTTTCAGGGAAGGGGTATCTACCACCTCTCTGGCCAACCTGTACCAGTGTTTTACCAAACTACGTGTAAAAGCTTTCTGTCTTACCTCTAATACCCTCTTTTAGTTTAAAATTACTGTTCTTTGTTCTTCTGCAACAGGCCCTGCTAGAAAGGCTGTTCCCATCTTTCTTGTAGGACCCCTCATGGTATTGAAAGGCCACAATAAGGTGTCCCCAGAGCCTTCTCTTCTCCAGGCTGAACAGCCCAAACTCTCTCACCCTTTCCTCATAGAAGAGGTGTTTCAGACCTCTGATCATTGTTGTGGCCCTCCTCTGGACCCACCTCAACCAGTCCATGTCTTTCCTGTACTGGGGACCCTAGAGCTGAATGCAGTACACCAGGTCTCACCAGAGAGGAGCAGAGGTGGAGAATCACCTCCTGTGTCCCGCTGGCCATGTTTCTTTTTATGCAGCCCTTTCTGGGCTGCACATGCACATTGTTGGCTCATGTCCAGCTTTTCATCCGCCATATCCTCAAGTCATTCTGTGCAGGGCTACTCTCAGTTCATGTCTGATTATACACAGGAATTAAAAAGCACCATATCTTAGGTTATTTTCCTGACACACCTGGTGTAGGATGGGCACAGTGCATCTTTTTCAGCCCTGGTTTACAGGTTCCACAAATTTCAGTCTGTCAGTTAGGAGTATTTATGACTTTTGAAGGCCACAACAATAAGCAAAATAGTCTAATAAAAAGCAGTCGCAAATTATCAGAGATCTCTCCAAATCTGTCAGAGCAGCACATATCACTTTAAAATGCAGAAAAGCCTAAGTGCATAGGGGTAATTGATTTATCTGTATCAATATAGGTTAAATGATATCATTGTTTACAGACAAGACTCAAACACTGAAGGTCTTACAGAAGAATAACTTCTAGTATTGACAGGCTAGTCACTTTACTGTGGTCATCATTTTAGAGTGGCTACTACTTTGGCCTTTCCAAAGAATCTAGCTTTGCTTGGTCCTACAGCATTCTACTTACTGTATCAGGATTTTCAGATGATATAATATTAGATAAGATTTTGAGCACAGATGAAAATACAAAATGATAGCTTTTTTTTTCATCATAAACTTTCAAATCTTGGAAAGTCCTTGGTATCAGCATTTCAGCATCCATCGCTATGATAAAAATGGAAGACATGGCCAACAAACTGGGAGCTGAGGTAGATGCACTGGTAAATAAACTCTCCCTAGATGAATCTTCTCACCATATTCTCGGTGCCTGGAATACCTATGGTACACAAAAGACTCCTCCTACTGAGTAGAGAACAGAAGATTTTCAGAAATTAGTTTTCATTTCAGAATTATTTTAGTTGATGGAATATTTGACCTTCATATAAAAAGGCCATAATTTTATCTTTTTTTTTTTTTTTTTTAAAAAAAAACTAATTCACTTTCCTGTTTGCCATGGTAGGGTCAGGCTGCAGTGCAGGACTCCAGGGGTGAAAGCACAGAGATCCAAGTTGCTGCCCAGCAAGCAATGATGAAACAGCCAGTGGGACAATCAGCTACAAGCGGGATACAAAAGTCAAGCAAAGAAGAGCTGCAGCATTGTGGTGAAAGTGGAATAGGACTAGTCCAAGGCCTGAGACCCCTATAATCTTACTTTTGTGAGAGAAGATGCAATATCTAAGCAATAACACAATAGCACTGCTACTGGAAGGATGGTCAGTTCTCCAGATATTTCTAAACGAGATCTGTTCACTGGTTTATGATGCTACCTGCTCTTATTGATAGAAAGTCCTTGATTAATTTATTTCTAATTTGTAATTGGAAATATTATAAGTCATCATCAAAATTCTGAGTTTACTGAATGTGCGTATGCTTGAGAATAAAAAACATTAGTGATTTTGTTTAATAATTCAGGTCACCAGTTCAACATATTAACATGAATTCTGTTAAATTAAGGATTTAAGGGATTCATAAAACATTTTGAACAAACATTCCCAGCTAATCCTACAAGTAGGAGCTATAATGACTCCAACATCCCCCACTCAGCACTAGAAAATGACAGAGCAGTGTTAATACACAAAGATTTTAAAGTCCTTCTCTAAATATGAAATAAACACTAATTATTATCTACAAAGAATAGCTGAAATGAATGCAAAAAATACAAAACAGGAAAAAATAAAGTATCTTCCATGAGATGTATTTGAAACTCTTTTGAAAAAAAAAAAATTCTGGGGAGATAAGGTGTTAGAAAATGGGGATTGAGTGTCTATGCCCAGCCACCTTTTTTGTATCCAACTTTAAATTAGTTTTCCATGACTGGCATTTCAAAATGGAGAAATAAAAATGTGAAACTTTTAAACCTTTTTATGCTCATGAAACAGGCCATTTGAAAGCAAAGCCCTGATAATGCTAAGGGAAGTCTGCATCCTAGTGACAGTACAAGAGAATTGCTGACTTATCAGCCAGTTATATTGCAAGACTTAACAAGGAAAATAAAGATGGCTATATAAATGCACAAGCTTTCTAATTCATACAGTCTACAGAAAGCAAGAGAATGTTATTCTTTTGCACAGGTGGAGGAGCTGAGGCACAGTAAGGCTACAAGTATCTTTCCAAAGGTCTTCAAGTTACCACAACTTTATCATCTTTCCTTGGTAAATGATAGGCCTTACTCAGTTCCTTCCTCTAAGAGGAAATGAAAGAAAAGAAAATCTCATTTCAGTGCTGTGTTCTGAAAATCAAATTAATGAAAACTGAAATAATTTTTTGTGAGTTAAGAGAGGAGGTCAGAAAGGAAACTCCAGCTAAAGAGCAGTAAACTTTCATGCTGACAGCAAGTGCCTGGAGCTTGTATGTTGTCTTTGAAGCAGATTTGGGCTGAATACATTTGGGTAACTGCTCAGAGCCACTTGAAGTCTCTGCTCTAACTGACAATGGTAATAACAGGCTCATTTTCATCAATGGCTTTGAGAAGTTGGAGGAGCTTTTACAGCTTGAGGACACTTCATTCTTGCTTCATCCTCGGCAT
>NW_008623823.1:38642-39560 GCF_000691845.1 Merops nubicus
GGAATTAAGAAAAGATTAAAATTAGCTACTTGAAAGCTAAGACTGTTTGTTAGGGCTATATTCTTTTCTTGGTCTCATCTAGTGTGACTTCAGGGCACAGTAGAACTTAGTATTATTTTTTTGTCTTTTCATTATTTTCATTATTGATAGAGTGATGCAAGCATGCAAGCTTCTCAACAGTTTTCCTACCAGAGTTCACTTGATGTTGTTTTTGTTCAGTTAATAAAGGTGGTTTCTGCACTACAGTTCCACAGAAAGTTTTTTCTTTTTAATTCTAGTGTATATCACACAGATGGGAATTTACCACTTAGTTCACTCCTTGTCCCCCACCTCTTCAGCTTAGATTAACTCTATATTTTAGGGACATCCTGGTCTCTAAATTGAAAAGACGTGTATTTGATGGATGATCTACTTGGTGGATACGGAATTGGCTGGAGGGTTTCACTCAAACAGTTGTAGTCAGCAGCTTGAGGTCCAAGTGCAGAGCAGTGGTGAGTGGTGTTCCTCAGGGATCGGTATCGGGACCGTTGTTGTTTGACATCTTTGTTGGTGATGTGGACAGTGGAATTGAGTGCACCCTCAGCAAGTCTGTGGAAAACACCAAGCTGTGTGGTGTGTTCAATACACTGGAGGGAAGGGATGCCGTCCAGAGCCACCTTAACAGGCTTGAGAGGTGGTCCCATGCCAGCCTCATGAAGTTCAACAAGGACAAGTGCAAGATCCTGTACCTGGGTCAGCGCAATCTCAAGCACAAATACCGGCTGTGTGGATTGTGTGCGGTCCTGAGGAGATAGGCTTTGGGGAGCTGGTTGATCTAAAGCTCAACATGAGCCAACAATGTGCAAGTGGAGCCCAGAAAGCCAACTACATTCTGTGCTGCATGAAAAGGACTGTGGCCAGAAGGTCAAGGGAGGTGAT
>NW_008623824.1:0-15690 GCF_000691845.1 Merops nubicus
TGGGGGTAGAGCAGCGCGGCGTCCTCGCCTGAGAAGGGTCCGGGGCGCCCGTCCTTATTCCCAGCCCCGCTGTTCGGCTCCTTTCGTTGATGCTTCGTAGGGGATGACAGAGCCTAGTCCGGCTTCCTCTCCAGAAATACATCACACAAAACTCTCGCCCTTTGGCAGGGTTTGGTGGCGCAGCAAGTTGAGGGATCCCGCTGTAGGTGACAGCGAAGCCGAAGGCAGACCGGACAGCATGTCACACAGGTCTACGCCTAAACTACAGCTCAGAGTCTCATCACTTTTAAAAGCACACAGTAACACAGAGGGAAAAATAAAGATTTATGATATGATAAGTTATGTTTGGTATGGATTTGTGGAAAATAAATTTACCATGCACTTGAACAGCATTAGGCCAACACCAAAATCCAAGTTACAGGAGCCTAAAATATTTTTGTCTTTTTTTCTTTTTTTTTTTTAATCTGAAATATCTACAAATACTCTTATTTTTAAGGTGGTTTAACTATACTTACCCTATGGAAATTGTCCTACCACAAGAGTTTAACCTTTTAACCTAAACCTCTTACTTAGCAGTGTGTCAAAACAGTAAGAAGACCTAGCCAGTTAGCGATAACTATTTGTCCAAAACAGTCAGGATCCTCTTGGGACTTACCTCCAAGCTATGAAGCTGCTCCACCTTTCTCAGAGTCATTTAGCTTGGATATGCTAGCCTACTCTTCATCTAACCATCTGTTTTATTGTCAGGGAATCCCAAAATTTCAAGCGCATGAACAGATCTTGCAAAGTGACTACTCTTGCTTGTGTTGATGGCTGATAAAGTATTACATGATTGAAGACTTAAGATTTTAATGAACCTCATGCACCTTTAGGCAGCTCCAATGAAACCGGCACATGTTAGCCCAACCAGAGCTATTCAGGCAACTAATGCTAGTCATGACAGTCCTTCTAGACCCAGGGGATGAATAAGTAGCCCCTCTGTGTAGAGCAGTCAAGGAGTGTGCAACCTCCTAGTCTGATACAGCTGTTGTGATTTTCTCAGTATTTTCTAAAGATCTGTTTATAAGCCAAGACAAGCTGTATTGTTGGAAAGAGTTCAAAATTAGACAAATTAAGTTCTCCCTGAAAATCCATTATAAGAAGCTGTCCTCATTCTGAAGACTAAGGTACAACCTGCATTGAGAAATGAGACTAACATCATTCCTGATCTTTAGAAAAAGGATGTCCAGTACTAAGGTATTATGGTTATAACAGTCACTTGTATGATTTTACCAGGTAATTAGACTCTAGTTCTTCCAAGCAGCATCCTTGTATCTTAAATCTAAAAGTTTTTCAACACCAGTACATTCACCTTGGAAGTAGCTTCTTTGTACATTACAAGAAATAATGAGTTAATTCTCCTATGCTATGAAAAATGTTCACGCATTCACAGAAAGTTTTCTGAGAGAGTCTATATTACAGAAAAAAAAAAAAAAAAAAAAAAGAAATATTCATTGTTACTCACCAACCAATATGGTTCAGCCTTGCCTCTGCTGCTAACTCCAGATCTGTCCATGTTTATTATTTCCAAAGTACTCAATATTTCGGTCTCATCTGAGCTTTCTGATTTCTTTTCATGATGGTATCCTTTCACTTCCATTGCATATTTACATTACCAAGTCTGCTCACTATATCCCCTTTGGATGATTTTTTTTCCAAATCCTTCATAAATCTATATTAAAGATTTTGTGTTTTGGTGTCCTGCTGAGAGATTCTCTTTCTTTAGTGAAACATCTACTACATTACATCTAATATATTCACTTTACAGCAATTTCTAACAGTACTGTATTTAATTTAGTGTCTGTGTGCTATACCAAACATCAAACTTCAGACTAATCCAAATTGAAAAATTGGATTTAGTGAGATCTAGTATTCATATATCTTTTGGTGTCATTTGCAAACCAGTCAGTTTCCCAGACTTCAGATCACTGAAACCCAGCCTATTTTTCTCAGCAGATTCACAAACATTAGCAAATCACAATGAACTTCACTTAAGTTTTAAATTTATAAGGAAACCTGAAACCAGAAGAGTCATGGGTAGTTTCTGATTTCACTGTGAATGTTTTACACAGCTGTAGTGGGTAAAAAGTTTATGACTAAGATCTACTGGTGTGTCATTTGCCATGGTGACTCAGGCTGTGAGAAGTCATGTGAAGATTTCCACATAGATAACCTACTGCATTTTGGACATCATGTATGGAGTTGACTCCACCTTCATAAAGCTGAGTGAGGTCATGTATCTGCACAGATGCAGAACCACAGCCCCATCGTGGCCCCTGAACTTCTTGCATGCATTTCTCACCAGTTCTGTACAGCACTGGCAACATGCAGAGGGGCACCTGCAGCCTTGCAGTTCGATTCCTCTTTCCATATCTTTCTGCCATACTACAGGTGGTTTACAGTCTTAATCTGAAGACATAAGAATATTTACCCCCGAAAATTAAAAACTGCATTTGAGAAAATGCCCATAGAAACAGGAGTCCACTGCAATCTTCTGGAAAAATAATTCAAGTTACCAGAAAGTGATGGCTTCAGTCTTTACATACAATCCATCTCATAAAGTGTTACGCTCCCAGTGACACTAGAGGAAAATTTTTACCTAGAAAATGCGGATGCAATTCTTTTAAAGGAACATTCATTATTCAGTCAGAGGAAGGAGTAAAACAAAGGGCTTTCTTAAGTGACAAGTGAATTCATAGCTAAGCATCTGCTCAGAGAGGAAAATACTGAGGTCACATCTTGGCCTTGGTTTTAAAGTGGGCCTAGGGAGCTATATATCTACTTTACAAGCAGTAAGTATGTGTCCAGTGACAATATCTTCTGCCTTGTTTCTATTTTTTTTCTTCAGAGTAGTTTTTCAGCTGTTTTATATTAGAACCAGGATGAGTCTTAGGTCAGTCAGGAAAATCCCCTCTGAGAATGATAGTGGGCTTTGCAGTGAAAGATCACCAAATCTACATATGTGTGCCCAAACAAAAGGGAGAGGGGGAAGAAATAAACGTAATTTTTTTACCAATACTGTTTTCTTGTTGCTGTCTTATTAAAAATAAGACTAAAAATAAAATAGGTCCGTGGTCATATGACTTACCTTTACTTTAAAAAAATTCTTCTGTATGTAGAAGTCAGAATTCCTTATTTCAATGTAAGAGTCAGACTACTCGTTTTTTAAACAGAGAGAAGATACTCTAGGAAAAGGAATATTAGACAAACTATTGTACGTCCAGCTGATCTGACAGCAGACTTCTATTCTGTATGGGAACATAGATTTGGAAACAGATACTGGAATCACTGGATGACTGGAGTTGTTTTGGCTAGTGGATGAGAAGCATCAGCTCCTCAGTTGCTGTAAATCAATGTTGCTCCACAACACCGATTTACATCAGCTGTGCAACTGGCCCAATACCTCTCACACGAATGGTATGTTAAGTCACCAATGAATATGCTGCTTGCTGTAATAATGTTCCTGGCAGGCTGATCAGTTCACTGATAGAGCTGTGACCTGTAGAGGGAGGCATGTCTGTCATTCTATCATGAGTAAACAAGTTATACTGGAAATGAAAAACAGAAACCAGGGCCTGAGGTCAGGCAACAAAATTGTCTAGTACAACTTACTGAGGCCTGATCTGCTAAAGAATTTGGAAGTAAATTTGGAATCCAGCACTTTGCTAGAGGCATGAAAATCTTTGTTCACTATTTATTGGCATGCAAATGTGTTTCAATGACTTTAATGCAAATACAGCAAAAGGATAGAGGGTTTCTAAACAGAATTCCAAACAATTGCTGTAGTTGTCTGTGCTGGATTTAGTAGCTTTGTTGCTTACCTGGCTTGTTACTTTTGGTTGGTTATTTTTTTTTTCTCTCTTTTTTTCAGTATGAATATCAATTTGTTGTTATGGAGAAACATGAGCTGCAACATTGTTTGCTAAAGAGAATACGGTTCTGAATTATCCATTTTTACTTTCTCAGGTATTTCCAGCAGAAATCAAAAAGTGCTAAAGAAAAGTCTTTTTCATGCGTGATGAAACTCTAATATCATAAAACCATTTTTTGCCACGTGTCATACAGGAATACATGCTTCTTTTGGCAAAAAGATTGAAAGCCTGATAATAATTACCTACTTTCAGGATTCACTATAACCTCAGCCAATCTTCTGAAAGCTCCTAAAGTTAAAGATCAGGCTAAAATTTTAATAAGACTGAACCCAGCTCTGAAGGGAGAGAGGCTATTTTCTTTCAGATTTCATAATGACTGGAGTTTTGATGGTGTCAGTGAAAGAAAATGAAAACTTTTGTCTGAATTTTACTCTGACGTTTTGAATTTTCTTTGATAAAGGAGTTGAAACTGAAGAAAAAATCTTTGGCATTCTTCTTTCAAGGGCCTACACAGAGAAAACATCTAAGCAAAGCTTTGGCTACACATCCTTTTGGCACCAAAAGCTTGTGGAGGAATAAGGGAAGCCATGAAGAAGTGCTTTCCACTAGCTATTTGGATGAGGTAGACCATAGGAAATGTAAAGTCAGCTGCTTTCATGTCTAACTATACCAGCAACAGCCTCCATAAGAATGTATTTATCACAAGCTCATAGACATCTGTCCAGACTAAGCTAAAGGTGTTAGGTCTCCAGGCTCTGACTTGGTTATCTCTTATATGCATGTTCTTCTCCATCTCTTTTCAGCAATTTATATGCTGAAATCTGGATTACACGCTCTTAAATGACCCCAAAATGCATTCCAAAGTCACTTTCTGGTGTAGATAAAAACAATCAATTGTATGGGACTCTACTACAATTCTGGTACCTTTTTCAATACAAAGTTTGTCCTGATTATATATCAAGACAACTGTGCAATTATATCTATACTCCACTTGCCCTCCTGTATCTTGAGCACTGCATGATATTAAAACAAAAGCAGTGTAGACTGTAAAGCAGAGAGATTTTTAATCGAATTTATTGATGTTTCCTAAACCATAGGTGTCTAAGTATGCTATCACCCCTTAAAAGACTAAGTGTTGAGGGGTCACAAAACAAAGTCATGCTTTTGGGAAACTTTCGTCGTGTATTAAAATCTGCAGTGTGGCACAACCCAAGAAATTTTGCCATATCATTCACCGATTTATTTTGAAGAGTAATTAATCAATCTACCTCACCAGTGGTAATGTAGTACCATAGGACTTAACATTTTTTAAAAGCATTTAGATCTCTGGAAATATTTGTTTGGTATCCAAGCTCATGAAACTTTACTGCTCATAATTAAATTCATTTTATAGTGATATTGTGTTGCCTTATATTACAAACATGAAAAAAAATAGCTTGAGTGCTTACCACAAAAAAAGTATCAAAAATTTATTTCAACATTTTTAAAATAGTACATTGCTGTTGAAGTCTGGTTATGCTACACAAAAAATGTTCATCTTTGGTAGCAAAGTTTTTAAAACACTAATTTGCATTCAAAAATAGTCATTAAAAGTCTCAAACTTCTCTTCATATTCTTAAAATATGACAGATTGCTGTCATATTAGATACACCATAAAACTGCAGTTCTGTCTAATGCCTTGGCCGGGAAAGGTGTGTGTAATCTGAAAATTTTATTTGCACCTAAGGTAAGCAAGTCTGTAGGTGTGATCACTTGAATTTAATAATAGAAAACATTTGCTAGTCAAACCATGATTATTGGCAAAACTCACACAAAAAAGTGCTCACAAGTTTTTTTGTCCTTTTGTTTTTTTTGGCAATACAGTATCAAACGCTGCTTCTCACAGATAAAAAATGACATGTCTAGTAACTCTGTGTAAGAAATTCTTAAAAGCTGAAGTGTTCTTAGCTTGAGAATAAACAATTACAGTAAAAAATTATATTGATAGTAATTACATCTAAGGGACTATTTTGCACACATCAGTTGGACAAAACTGTGGATGCAATGAAGAAAATTTCTTCTGAGTAAGAAGTATTTTACACAGATTGTTTTAATAATTTTCAAGTTTTAGGATAAAAAAGAGAGAAATCAGTAAAAACTGGTTTAGCTTTAAAGCTACTTTGCAATTCTGCAATATTTCCCTTTACAATAGCTGCATTCTCAACATCAACTTCATATGGCCTAAAACGTGAAATCATTAGCAGAGATGACACAAGGTCAGTGTTTATGATGTCATGCTATCAGTTACCAAATATGGAAGCTTTTTAAGCATCTTGCCTTACGTTTAACTGAATATGGCAAAATTCAAGATGTTCATTGATCAATTTTAAGCAAAGATAATACTCTTTGCATGTCAAAATAAGAAGAATCATGTCAAAAAAAGGTCTCACTGTCATTAAATCTAATGTGAATAATAATTTCCTTCCGGGCACTGACAAACTTAAAAGGTTCATTGTTGTTTCTTAAGGTGACCTGAAAGCATTTGTCATGGCTTTTTCTATGGGACTTAAAACAATAACTTCAGAGACAGATTGAATGAGGTGCCTGGTCAAAAATACTGTCCTACTTGAAAAATACAAGAGATTTCTTCTTAGTTGGAAAAAAATAAAATTTACATCTCCATGGAACAAAAATGTTTCCAAAAGGAAAACCAAAATCTATGTGAATTGTCAATGAAAAATATCTGCCATGTTTATTTCGCTATTAATATAGGGTATAAATTAAGGCCTCAGAAGAAGGAGGAAAGTGCATCTTTCAATTTGGCAGCCTTGGCATCAGAAGAAAGTGCTGTATTGTTCTTCACACAAACCGTCCCCATTAGAGCTCAAGATGTTCTTTTCCTTTTAATCCTCATTTGTACCCCTTAGCCATTTGTTTAGAATTAAATTAACTGCAATTTGGAAAATGTGGATGAAAGGTAGTGCATTGAGTAGATATCACATGTTTCCTGAATAGTGCCTGTTCTGCCTCTTTCACAGCCATTCATTGTGCCTGAAAGGGTGTAGTGTGTGAATTGTTGGACTGTCACTCTGCAGTGAAGTCTAGTAGCCAGTATTACCATGGAAACAGCAGGAAAAAGACAATTAGCAAAATGGTTCTGATTTGCCTTATTTCTTGGGGGAAGGGGTGTTCATTAGTGATTTTTTTTTTTTGTTTTCTTTTGTTATTTTCCAAGAAGAAACACAGGGGAAGGGGGGTAATCTTCTTGTTAAATTAGATATTGTCATCACTGCAGGCCTAGTAATACAACAGAAATGTTTTTTTGTGTAATAAAATGTGAGTTTTTAAGTGTTGTCTAGTCTTATTCCTTTCTTTCCCATCACAGAAAAGAAGTCTCAAAATATTCTTAGGTGAGCGACTGTTAATGAGCAGAGCCTGTGAGTTTAACCCTCACACATTCATTGGACTTTTAATTAGTCCCTCTCCGAATCACTCCTATGACAGAAACACAATATAGGCCTGAGAGGGGTTTAAACCAAAAGGGGTCTCTCTTTAGATTTTCAGCGTTAGTTTAGAATCAAATAAGTTGGAGGAAAGTGCTGTGAGCTGCTGTAAAAAGCAGATTTTTGTGCCTGAAGGACATTCCAACACAGGAGTCTATGTATCATTTCAAGGCAGTCAAGTTCACATTCTGCATCCAGAAGCACTCAAAACAAAGGGGAGAAACTCAGGCTATTAAACACACCTCTGCCTTTAAAATTGTGATTTGTACATAAGAGTATAACCTTCACACATTGCAATTAAAGGGGAAAAAGAAAGATGCAAATTCTATACCAACTTTTTATGTCAAACATTCCCAAAAGACAACTCCAGGTTGTGTTCATGTCACATGGATCGAGGAACTCTGGAAACAAAAAGAACTCTCCTCCTGCTTTATACAGATACAGTCGAGATCAGTACCAGGCTCTTTGTCATTTATTGATCCTTTCCACAGTAGGAGCAAACACATAACTACAAATAATAACAAAAATGAAAAAGTTATGAAGAACACTGTGATTAGACAAGCCCTACTTCTTTATGCTCCTTTAGGTGTGTGACGACATAACTTTGTATACTATTGATAGGTTTCACCACTGATACATTGTAAAAAGACATGCAGCTGTCCACAGAATTTGCCAAAAACACTCTGGTATTGTATGTTGCAATATATCATGCCTGTTGCTTCAATACAGCTGTCCTGTAGAAAAAATAGAATTCTTCTAATTATTATAATTATAATTATTATACTGTATATATTAGAATTACCACCTATTAGAATTATTAGAATACCACCTATGCCTTTGGGAACAAGGACTTTTCTAGATCTTTAGATTCCACTGAAGTGCAATTAATAAAAAATAGGAATAGGGTTTTGGGGTTTGTTTTTGACTTTTTTTTTTTTTTTTTTTAAGGAAGATGTTATGAAGTAATACATTTGGTCTCTGAATTGCAATGTGGAAAAGAGATTTCCCTGCTTTTTCTAGCACACTGTTATATCTCTCATATTCTCTTTATATCAGAAATTATAGTTGTTTTCATATCCTTATTTATCTCTGTATTTGACTCTATTAGGCTTTTATTGTCAGACATTGGTTTAAATAGAAATGCCAATTCCTGAAATAGTGATGGTTGGCTAGTGAGTAATATACAGGAGTGTGATTTATTTGAAGAAAGGTGAACAGTGCAGGAATAAAATGACAAAATACACACTAAGAATATAATGCAGGGATGTAGGATGGGTTAAAAGAGGAAAGGAGAAGAACAAATGGGGGAAAGGAAAATTAGATGGAAAGTCCTGATCACTGTTTGTCCTAGGTAAATATACCAGTCCTCTGAAACAAACCACTACAAAAGTGGAGGGCAAGCATAGGGAACATATATTGATTGAAAGGATATACTTTTGAAGTGTTCAAGTAGATAAGTAGGTGGTTAACAGGGGAACAAAAAACAAAAAACAAACAAAAACAAACAAACAAACAAACAAAAACAAACAAACAAAAAAAGCCCCAACCAACCACCAACAACAACACAACTATTCTAAACCCAAAAGCTGAGACAGCCATTGGGTTATGCAGTAGAGAACACTGGATGACTTCAGACTTAATAAATCTGTGAAATAAAAAGAGGAGAGAGAGATATGGAGATTTCTTTGATATACAAGAGTGTAACTGGTGTCAAGTTTTGCATTACTAGCTTGCAGGAAAGTCAACCTGCATGTAACTCAAAGTGGACTTTGCAGCTGAAGATATACAAAATTATTTTGATGTCATATCAAGGAGAACACTTGTTTCTGTTTTTTAGTCTGATTAAGGAA
Organism: Merops nubicus; assembly: GCF_000691845.1. NCBI lineage: Eukaryota > Metazoa > Chordata > Aves > Coraciiformes > Meropidae > Merops > Merops nubicus. The sequence goes on from NW_008623824.1 coordinate 9,244, forward strand.
TTTTCTGTAGTCCCTGAGGTCTATTTGAGGAGCCTTTTAATAATGTTGTTTTTACTAGTTTCTGAAATATGTTTGTTTCTAATCAACAAGAAATCAACTTTGATCTTGATCTGACCTGTTTGGTTGTAGAAGACAACATAAGTGTCAGCAAAATCCAAGAAGCAAAGTATGTGTGGATTTTGTGCCTGTTTGACTTGTGGACTCAAATATCCAAAGCATTCACATAGGTCAGTTATAGGTGTGTATGTGAGTAATGACATTTAAACTGGTGTGCATCTATGTGGCTTGCAACTAAATGTGGAAACTTATACAAGAGATTGCTGAAGGCTGACTTTGCGGAAAGAGCCTTTAGATTTTTTGATAATTCTTCTTTGCAATCTGCAAATTAGGCTAAGGAGTTTATCAGAGCAACTTTTCAGGTAAAATTTCTCATTTCTGAGTTGGAGATACTGAAAAAGCTTTGTTATATTTGTGCATTTAACTTCTAGGCAATGACAAAAAGGAGAAGTGTAGTGCAGGAGCAATATTGTTGAGCTCTTTCTTTTCTAAATGCAGAATTCAGAACTTATACAAACCTCCAGAACTGTTGGATATGTTTGGCTTATTCCTTAATTGGTTAAGTGAATCCTGAACTTTTTCAGATATTTTGATTTCTGGGGACCCCATTTGAAAACTGAAAGCTTACAGAGAATTCATGTGCAATGAAACTGTTAAATACAAGGAGTTATTTTGCACAAATACTCTTTCACAGTGTGCAACATCCAGTAGGCAAGGTAATAGGTCATTATTACATAGACTATAAAGGAAGGGTAACAAATCTTGGTCAGACTGGCCATCATATGCTGCCAACAGCAGTCAAAGTCACTTCCCAGATAATAAAGAAAACCAGAAGGTTCTTACTGCTGAAACTAAAGAGGACTTTAACTTTGTGTTTCCTTAGTATGTCAACTCACAATACTAACAGGTTTTTCTTGACTTCATATCACATCCTTAGTTAAACATTGGTGTTGATGAAGGATGGATATTAGCATAACAGCTTTCTGCATGTTTGCTTTGACTCTGTTTTTACAGAGCATCCTAAACTTCAGTTCATCATGCAGGTTGACATAACATGGCTGCCAGCTGACAAAATGATTTTATATTCTTATATTTTGTTTTGCAACCTATTTATGAGAACAATGCGATCAGCGAGCTGTTCCATGACTCCACATGCATTGATCTGTCACCTACATCTATTGCATTTTAAGTCAAGGAAAATTCTTAAGAAAATATGAACGTGTCTAACTGTGCATATATTTAGGCTGGAGAACATCGATTTCTATCCAGAAAATGCTCACATGGTGTTTAGTTTGCAACGTGCAGTAGCCAGGATGCCAGATACTAAAGCTTTAAAAAAATGTTCATTGTATGCAGTTTGGGTTTCAGCGAGTGGTTTAGGACCAGCATTTGCTATGAAACATTAATCTCAGAAAATGTGTGTACCAGAAATATCTGTGTGAGATCAATATGAGAATTTTCTGAGTATAATAACACTTACAATTTCCTGCAGATGTTACAAACAGAAACACTTGAGATAGGTAAGCAGATACATAGACAGATAAATACGCACATATGAAGCTTTACCAAGTGCTCATCTAGTTATGGCATTATCTGAGTTTTTATACTCTAGTTTCATATTGGATTTTGTGCCTATTTCTCTTAGAAGTTTAAGCTATGTCTGAAATCAGTACCCTGATGGTTTGCTGATTGATATGGTACTAGCATATTTCAGCTTCATGTGACAAAAAAGCGCCACAATCTCAAATATTTTACATTTTTTTCATGCAAATAGTGGTTGAGTAGAGAACAGAGACCTATTAATGCAGCCTGACTAGTAACTTTATTACATAACAAGGACTCTGCAGAGTAAACAAATTGACACTGTCAGCTCACCACAGGCAATCAAAGCATTGGTTAGAGCTTGCACTTTATTTCATGCTGCAGAACTTTTCTGTAGGTCACAGACTAATAAATCTTAGTTCTAGTTAGTTCTACAGCTCACAAAAATCATTATTATTATTGTTGTTATTATTATTACTGTTTGTGCCTTACACTTAGTTTGCAAGGCTGAAATATGCAGAATAAAATGCTAGATTTCACACTCTCATAACTATGTTTTCCGATCTGCCTCCCACAGTATAAGGCTCACAGAGGTTAGTCAATTATCATACTCCAATACTTCATTGAGCTCAGGTTTTAGACAGGTTGTTTTACACTGTCTGTTACCAAGAGAGTAATTTTATGGGCCTAAGGAACACAGTCACCAGCTAGTGGTTCCCTTTGCTTGTCATATATGTCCAAACAACTGGGCAGCCTTTCTTATTATTAAGAAACAGTACCCTTTTTTTGTAGGATCTCATCATTCCACATGACATAACCAGGCTATTGGAAACAATTCTTTGAGAATCTAGTTTCCTGAAGATACATGCTTCCCCTTCAGAGAATCATGTAAAGATATGCATAGCTGGTTTTGTTTTAAGAACTTCACATCCCACAAAGTTGCCATGCCATTAAGAAAAAGATCTTTCTGTCCATTATGGTCTCTGAAAGCTTCAGTTATATATATATATTATTTTGAACGCCAGTGAGCTTCAAGAGTCTCATCAGTGCCATCTGAATACAATGTTTAGGTAGCAATATCTTAGAATTATTATTGTTTATAAAGTCCTGAAAACAAAAGAACAGCTATAGTAGAGGATTGATTTAAAATATCATCAGAAACAACTGAACCAGCAAGAATCTTCAGTCCACTACCATGATCTCTTATGCACATGTTGTAGGTAAAAATTTTGCCAGTTTCAAAAATGCTTTCGTCAGCACAAGCTTCATGAGGCTTTTACTCTTCAGGAGGAAGACATCAAGACAGTCAGTTGTTGCCTGCCAGTAGAAGATTAAATAGCAGCAGATTCTCTATGAAAGAAACTGTAAACTTACATCCAACTTGAAATAATTGTTTTCTCCTTTCCTCTCCCCCCCACCCCTGTCCCAGGAAGACTGCCCATAAAATAATTGTTTTCATATTCTTTCCCACTGGAAAATAAACTTGCATTTTTCCATGGAAATCCATGCAAATACCAGTCACATAATAGATGATTTCTTACAACATTAATTTGTTAGTTTTTTTGTGGGTGAAGTAGCCTATCTACTTGCACTGAGGAGACACAGTGTGATGGCTACGGCATTATCAACTTTGTCTATAGTCATGAAGGAACATATTCATTCTACTTTGCCTGTAACAGACTAGACAACTCACAGGCCTAGCCATGAATGTATGGGAAAAGTTCCACCTTAGCATTTAAAATTTAATTCTCATGTGCACTATCTACAGCCATTTTTCACCATATAGACACAGGAAAGTGCCATGATGAGTGATTTTTTAAAAGTCCTTTATAATGCTACAGTGATGTAAAGTAGCCATAATGTGAATGAGAGATATTCCCCAAGGGTATGGATCAAATATCAAACACAGAGATCTGGCAGGGGTCCAGGAGAGAAGCTGATTGTGGAAGGATCACAAAGGTAGTTTTTATGTGTCAGTAGCACATAAGTAGGATTCCTTGCCAGCAGAAGTCCAAAGACTTGCTGTCACAAACCTATCCATGAAAAAAAACAAGCTAATTAGAATTTTTCTAAAAATTGCATGTATTGTTTACTTGTGTGAAGATGCAGGATTACCTGTTAAATGTGCTTCCATCACACTGTAGATTTTTATTCTTTTCTCAAAGAGCAATGCCATACCAAAGCAACATTCCTATGTAATTATATATTCAATTAAAATAAGTCTGCCTTAACAATAGCTGAATTCTCCATAACTCTTTGATGTAATGAAAAACAAACAGGTCCCTAAAGAATAATGAGTTAACATCTGTTTCTTAGTCTTCCCCTCCCAGGTCTCCTGATATCTGAGGCAATCTTCATTTGGGGATGCTCAAATAGTGTTGGGCTAGATTTATCCTTGGTGTCATTTCAGTGGAGTGAGTGTAGTCACACAGGGCATTAATCTGATCTCATTGTTTTAAAGCAAAATATAAATGTCTCAGAAACAGTAGTGTTAGAAACAATGGTTGAAAAACTTTTATGAATCTGATTTTTGGCCTCTATCTTACCAGAATAAAGCTTTAAATAAACATTATAGTATCTAGCAGAAATTTAAACCTTACATAACATTGCATTTAAAGAGCTTAGATGAAAAAACTCTTCATCCAAGAATGCAAACTTTGTGAAATTGAATTTTTAGACCAGTATCAACATTTGAACCTTGAGGTAATGTCTAATCAAAGTCTAATACAGGTAGATTAAAGGAAACCTGATTAAAGAACAGGAGAGCTAGGTGTTTCCCAGAATTAAAAGTACTTAATATAGAATTCTTTCTCTATTATAAGAGTTTGTTAGCTGTTATTACAGGGGTGGTGAGGGAGAAAGACTTTGTACATCTCTCTTCTAACATGAAACCAAAAGCAGAAGTGTTGTAAATGGCTTCTTTATGCTGTCTGGGCCTGTAAAAGGAAGCACTTTCAGCGACATGCAAAAATGGTGTCTTCTTATAGACGTCAGTGTTGGAGACTCTGCAGTTCTCTACAGATTCTTTCCAGTCTTTCTGCGCTTTTACTGTCTGGATATATTTTTTTTGACACCTACTATGTCTGTCTCTTGATTTGTTTTAAGCACATTTCTTCCAGTCATAACCATCATGGGCTGCAGAAAAAGATACTATTTTCCCTCCTACAACAGCTTTAAAGGCAATTGTCCTTCTCTCTTCCTCATGCTGGAACTATTCTTCCATGAATCTCATATTCAGCTCATGATTCAGCCTTCCACCTCCTCTCCTGAAGAAGTAAATCAGCCCCCGATTCTTCATTCCACGTTACAATGTGCGGTCAGCGATTCCTAAATTGGGCACTTTCCACTGGGCTTTACTCCATTACATTCTATTTTTCTCCAGTCTGCTATTGCCATTTTGAAATTCAATCTTGTGTCCCATCATGTGTTAAAATCCCTTTCGCCTTCATGCCACTTGCAGGCTTAATAAAAGTTTCTGCCTACTCACGTCATTGGTAAATGCCCACGTAGAAAGATCTGGAGAGACCTAGCAGACCAGCTAATACTGTGCTAGTTGCTTGACAGTGAATCACTGATACATCTGGCCTAAAATCCTGATTTCTTTCTCTCAGTTGTGTGTTTCTAAACACCTGTGGTTCAGAATTGCTGACAAATTCCAGAAGGTTTAATGACTTGGATGCTTTTACCTTCTAAAATGCAGCCTTATATCTTCACTCTGATAGCTACTGTATATTTTCATATTCCATACTAATTATTATACATAAGCTGCCAGGAATAGAATTATTTTATTATTCATTTCTTTGTTGTGTGTCATGTTCTATTTCTTTGCACAATCAAACTGCACTAGTACTTTATGGCCTTTAAAGAAGAGGAAGGTGTTTACAAAGATTTTTTTCCTTTTTTGCTTTCCTGGGTTCCTATAGCCCAGTAGAGGACTTTGACTATGAGCTGTTACCTTGTTCATATTTGTCTTTTTAAGTTTATGGCAAATATTGTGTAATGTCCTGTCTAGGTAAATAAACATACAGTGAACATTTATCAGCATGGTTACTTGTGCAATGGAGGACTTTTCAAACACACAGCCACAGGTCCATAAGGGACAAAAGAAAATGAAAATGGAGGCAACAACAATATGATTATGGAAACAATGCCAATTTCTAAATTAAAAGCTTTGAATCTTTTTTTTTTTCTTGTTTGTTTTCCTTGAGGTGTAGTGTGCATGAGAATTTCTAAGTAGATCTGGGCAGACCTACAGATAAATCTGAACTCACACAAGCCAAGGACCTAGCTCTTCTCCATAAGCAAAAAAAAAAAAAAAAAAGGCAAACCAAGCTGTTGAATTTGGCTGCCCGTTAAAAAAAAAAAAAAAAGGTAAATATATATATAAGTTCAATGTGACCACGAGGAAATCATACCAAAGGATTGTCTTTATTCACAGATGTGAATCCAAGGCAAAGCTTGCAATTCAACAGGATCCCAAACTTAATTTAAGCCAATTCTAAGTTCTATAAATTTATACAATTAAAGTGGAATAACAGGAACCTTAATGTCAACATAACCAGGTCCCAGGAACAGGTAAATCAGCTCTTTACTGGAATAAACACTTCTTACACAGCACAGAATTACATCTTGTACAGAAGAGGAAGTAGGAGAGACAAGGAAGGATGAAAGAGGAGCCTGTTAGAGACCTGATAATTAAAAGGGTCTTTTTTTCAAACACAAACAGAAGATTATGACTAGAGTTAAAGAAATAGCAATGCTTATATATGCACTTACTATCAACAAAGGTCCTTACATTTAAGTAAAGCAATGCTTGTGAAGAAAAGAACACGACCAATAAGCAGGAAT